>NW_016107422.1:6401615-6508618 GCF_001604975.1 Cebus imitator | reverse complement strand
TTTTTGTCACCCAGGCTGGAGTGCACTGACAAGATGTCAACTCACTGCAACCTCTGCCTCCTGAGTTCAAGTAGTTACCCCACCTCAGGCTCCCGAGTAGTTGGGATTACAGGCGTGCGCCACCATGCCGGTTAGCTTTTGTATTTTTAGTAGAGATGGGGTTTGACCATGTTGGTCAGGATGGTCTCAAACTCCTGACCTTAAGTGGCCCACCTGCCTCTGCCTCCCAAAGTGCTGGGATTACAGGCATGAGCCACCACACCCAGCCCCAATTCATTCATTTAGCAAAAGCCAGTCAAGCACCACTATGTGCTGGAGGCTGGGGATTCCATCGCATTCACACATACGCTTCTGTCCTTTGGGAGTTCAAAGTTGGGTGGGGAGCAGATAAAATGTGAGGAGTGTACATTACAGCTTGTGCTGTTTCGTCTATGAAAGCTAAAAACACTAATGGGAGGTTGAAAATGAGAAGGTGGTGAGGAACAGACCTCTTTTTGACGCAAAGCTATGGAGACTGAGAGCAAAGCTGGAAGCTGCTGGCCTTGTGGACAGTTTTGGGGAGGAATGCTCCCACATGGGGCAAAGGCAGGAAAGAGCAGAGTAGCCCCCAGGAATAGAAATATGATCGTGGCGTTGGAGCATGCATTAGTGGGGAAGCACAAGATAGCGCCGGAGAGGTTGGAAGGCCAGGCAAAAGCAGGATGAAAAGTCTGGGAGAGTTTAGGTTTTGTTTATTTGAGCTGCTGTGAGGAGCATGAGGAGCTTTTTTTAGTCAGGCTGGTCTTGAACTCCTGGCCTCCTCAAGTGATCTGCCCACCTCAGCCTCTCAAAGTGCTGGGGTTATAGGCATGAGTCACCACGCCCAGCCTATGAGAAGCATTTATGGGGTTATAAACCAAGATTGCCACGGTTTGGTTTATGTGTTAATCCTTCTAGCTGCTGAGTGGAGGACAGATGGGGGTGGGCAGCAGGAAGGGAAGCACAGAGGAAGTTAGTAGGCGACCACATGAGTCCAGATGAAAGGTGATGATGGTTTGGACTGGATCAGGGCAGGGTCACTGGGAAGGAGGAGCTGGATGGATTCAAGATTCATGTGTACAGAAGGAGATGGATCAGAGTGGGTGGATGAGGAAAGAGAGGTATCACAAAGGATTCCTGATGTTCTGGTTTGAGTGACAGAGAAGACTATGGTGGGGAGAATAGTGGGTAGGATTAGGACAAAATTTAAGACTTCCAGGGTTAGTTGACAAAGAAAATTCGACAACGTTGAATACTGTGAACAATGGCTTAATGTAGGGTTTCAAAAGCTCCAGGTGGAACTCTAGAGCTAGCAAGCTTCAATTTAAATCTTGGCTCTACTAATAACTAGCTGTATTAGTCCATTCTCACATTGCTATAAAGAAACACCTAAGACTGAGTAATTTATAAAGATAATAGGTTTAATTGGCTCATGATTTTACAGGCTGTAGAGGAAGCATGGCTGGGGGGCCTCGGGAAACTTACAACCACGGCGGAAGGTGAGGGGAGAGCAGGCACATCTTACGGGGCTTGAGAAGGAGGAAGAGAAAGAAGGGGGAAGTGCTACACACTTTTAACCAAATCTCGTGAGGACTCATTGACTATCACAAGAGCAGCACCAAGGGGGAAGTCTACCCCCTGCCCATCCAATCACCTCCCACCAGGCTCAACCTCCAAGTTGGGGATTACAATGTGACATGGGATTTGGGTGGGGACACAGATCCAAACCATACCACTAGCTGTGTGTCTTTGGGAAAGTTGCTTAACTTCTCTGTGACTTGCTTTTTCTCATTTTAAAAACGAAGACAATCTTTCTGTGGTCCTTATGAGAACTGCACGAGTTAATATGCATATATAAAGTGTTTAGAATAGTGCCTGGTACATAGTAAACAACAGCCACCACCCAATAAGTGACAGTTATTACTAACAATAAACATACATTGAGCACGCTGTCTGCTGGAGGCACCCTTGTCCTGGGTGCAAAGGGACATAGGGACATCAGCTTTACCTTCCAGGGGCTTATGTTCTATAGGAGTAATAAACACACACTTGTTCATAAAATACACCTTTAGTTACTCCTTGTTTCAGCCAATGGCCACATTCTTACCAAGAAAGAAGAATAACAGGATTCCAGGAGAAGCATGACATGGGAATCAACCACAAAGGTGTCTATATTCATCCATTACATGTACTTAACCTGCAATTCTAAATCTCTATTTGTACTTCAGTAAATGGGATCCTCTTTGTGGATGTTATGAAAATGTCCTTTACCACCAGCTGATTACAAAACTTCTGAAGTTGTTAAGGAATGTTCGAAAAGATTAAATTTAAGCATGGAGGCCAGTGAAATTTTGAAATATATGCCAAAGACCCATTTTAGAATGTGACTATCTGGTCCTCCTTAAATGGCCTTAACTTGACTGGTCTAGAGCTGTGGGTTTCTACCACGTAATTCTGCAAGAGGCAGAAACATTCAGTCTACCCCAATGGGAGAGAGTTGCCAGCTTTGCCAAAGGGGCATTGAAATGGATTAATTTTTTTTTTAAAGACAAACCATATGCAATAGGCAAGACTAAATAAACATTTCCAGGAGACAATCAACTCAGGTAACCAATATGAGGGTTAAGGTTTTGGTTAATTTGCAAAGTCACTGTAATCTAATGGCAATGATGGACAAAATCTATTTGATTTCTGCCACTGGTCAAACGTGTTAGAGAAATGCACTGACTGGATTAATTTATCGTGTGGTTTAAACTGGGCACTTCAAAGAAAACTCAGCTATGAAACCCAGAGATGGGGTAGATTCTTTCTTTCAAAAGACAAAGCCACAATAATGGCATTATTGACACCTTTTAAACATGTGAGAGAGGACCGGGTACAGTAGCCTGTAATCCCAACACTTTGGGAGGCTGAGGCAAGTGGATCACCTGAGGTCTGGAGCTCGAGACCAGCCTGGCCAACATGGCAAAACTCTGTCTCTACTAAAAATACAAAAATTAGCCAGATGTGGTGATGCATGCCTGTAGTCCCAGCTACCCGGAAGGTTAAGGCAGGAGAATCGCTTGAACCTGGGAGGTGTAGGTTACAGTGAGCCGAGATCACGCCATTGCACTCCAGCCTGGGCAACACAGTGATGTGAGCAGTGTTACGAGCATTTTTCCATATGTTTTTTGGTTGCATAAATGTCTTATTTTGAAAAGTGTCTGTTCGATTCCTTTGCCCACTTTTTGATTGGCTTGCGTGTTTTCCTCTTGTAAATCTGCTTTAGTATTTTTGTAGATTCTGGATATTAGCGCTTTGTCAGATGGGTAGATTGCAAACATTTTTCCCATTCTGTTAGTTGCCGGTTCACTCTAATGATTGTTTCTTTTGCTGTGCAGAAGCTGTGGAGTTTAATTAGGTCCCATTTGTCTATTTTGGCTTTTGTTGCCATTGCTTTTGGTGTTTTTGCCATGAAGTCCTTGCCTATGCCTATGTCCTGAATGGTATTGCCTAGGTTTTCTTCTAGGGTTTTTATGGTATTAGGTCCTATGCTTAAATCTTCAATCCATTTGGAGTTAATTTTAGTGTAAGGTGTCAGGAAGGGGTCCAGTTTCAGCTTTCTACACATGGCTAGCCAGTTTTCCCAACATCATTTATTGAACA
The DNA here is from genome assembly GCF_001604975.1 of Cebus imitator. Taxonomy (NCBI): domain Eukaryota; kingdom Metazoa; phylum Chordata; class Mammalia; order Primates; family Cebidae; genus Cebus; species Cebus imitator. The sequence continues at coordinate 6,504,955 of NW_016107422.1, read as the reverse complement.
GGGAATCCTTTCCCCATTGCCTGTTTTTGTCAGTTTTGTCAAAGATCGATAGCCTTGTTATTTTAAGCTAAGGTAGCATGACTGTAGCATTTAAAAAATCTGTATTAATTATGTATCAGCCTTAAATATTATTCTCCTTTACATGCAGAATCCTAAAAAGTTGAAATTTTGAAGCAGAGCTTCCAGGGGTGGGAGTTTGGGGCTAGAGAGATGTGGGTCAAAGGACACAGAATTTCAGTTAGGAGGAATAGGTTCAAGATGAACTGTGCAATATAGTATCTACAGTCAATATCAGTGCATCATATTCTGGAAAATTGCTAAAAGAATAGATTTTAAGTGTTCTCACCACACACAATAATATGTGTGAAATAATACATATGTTGGCAGGGTATGGTGGCTCACACATATAATCTCAGCACTTTGGGAGACCAAGACGGGCGGATCATGAGGTCAGGAGTTCGAGCCTAGCATGGATGATATGGTGAAACCCCGTCTCTACTAAAAATACAAAAATTAGCCAGGCGTGCTGACGTGCGCCTGTAGTCCCAGTTACTCAAGAGGCTGAGGCAGAAGAAGGTTATAGTGAGCTGAGATCACACCATTGCACTCCAACCTCAGCAACAAGAGCAAAATTCCAACCCCGCCCTCCCCCCATAAAAAAACCCTCAAAAACCAACATATGTTAATTAGCTCAGTTTAGCCCTTCAACAATATCTACAGATTTCAAAACAACATGTATATGATATATACAATTTTTAAATTTTTCAATAATTTTTAAAATCTGCATTAATTACATATCAGTCTTAAATATTGTTGAATTCTTAGAAACTGTTTTAAACTGTTACTACTCTATTTATATTTATATGATAAATTTGGGAACTGATATCTAAAAGACAGAGGCTCATGAAACTGTTAAGATAAGTTACCTAAAACTTGGAAATACGGCAAAAAGCTCACTCCATCTGCTTTCAAAGTCAAACCCAATCACCATCTCACAAACTGGCCTAGAATGTGTCTGGCTAAGTGGGGCAGGGATCAGCGGACTGCCTCCAGGGGACTGTTTCTCATAAAGTTTTATATGAACGCAGCAACTTAGGTGTTGTTTATGGCAGCTTTAGTGCTGTGGTGACAGAGTGGGGTAACTGCAACAGAGACTGGCTGGTCTGCAAAGCCCGAGATGTTTAACAAATGGCTATTCACAGAGAACGTTTGTAGACCCTTACTCTAGGGGATGCTATTTGGGTTGATTTACTATTTCTTACTGATTAGTGGCCAGACTTTGTAAAGCTAGATGTTAACTTGTAGAAGACTGAGAAATGGCAAATGATATCCGTCAGGTAGGAAAGATAAACCACTAAAGTGATGGTTTCATTGCCCTAAAGGACACGAACGGGTTTTGGGTGTGAGCTAGCAGGCTTCTCTCATCCTTCTTTGCTCTCCCTGAGCCTGCCTTGGCATCCTGCTGGTTCCCTCATCAATGAGTTGCATGAACCCTTGATAGATCCTCACTATAGCTTTATGTGACAGCCATGGTTTTAACTTTCTGAAATGTGTGCTTTGACGTAACTTATTTGCCTACCTTTGACGGAATACGCATTTATTGAACAACTCCGACCGGCTCAATGACGTACTGGGCCCCTTCTATGTAGAAGAATGATATTGGATGCTAAGTGGGATACAAGAGTGAATAAGAATGGGATTTGATAGAAAATGACTCATCAACTCAAATAACTACAATACATCAATACATGTGCTCAGAAATTAACTTGGGTAGTAAAAGTCATAGCTAATAAACTGCCTGACTAGTTGTAGTTAGTTGCTGGTGGGTGAGGTTGCTGTGAATGCTTAAAGATGACTTCTTTTCCCTTCTGTAATTTTCTGTAAGGAGCATCTGTTGCTTCTTGTAAAATAAAAAAAGTGGGGAATTTGATTTTCACTTTTCAAAAATGTCAATCAGGGAAAATCAGGAATGTCATTTAGCTTCAGCAGCAGATTTGGGGACAAAGGAAAAATTCAGTTAGGGCAGGGGAGCTAGGCTGTAGAGGCCTTGGAAGCTGGGCTGACAAATCTGACCCATCATCCTGGGTAAGAGGGAGCTGCTGTGGCTTTAAGATGGGAAGAGGAGAAACTAGAAGACAACGACCCAGACCATGGTAGGGGCAGGGGTGGTGGGGAAGACATGGATAGTTGAGGAGCTATTTGTAAAGACAGACTTAAAGATGACAAAGCAAAGATGAGCTGGTTGAAAAGGGCACTGACTGGGGGTCCTACAGGGAGTGCAAGGCATCATTTGGACAAAATCCCGTGGTGAACTCTGGAAGAAGCCAGCTGCATCTGATCTGTCCTTAAATCCCTGAGGCCGAGTCTAGTGCTCAGAATATAGAACATGCTCAGGAAACACGTACCAGGCTTGAGCAGAAGGGAGGCAAGTTGCAGGTTTTGTCGATGCAGCCTGGAGGCTGTGCACTACAGCTGGATAGGAGGTCAGGAGTTTGAGACCAGCCTGGCCAATATGGTGAAACCTCGTCTCTACCAAACATACAAAAATTAGCTGGGTGTGGTGGCATGCGCATGTAGTCCCAGCTACTAGAGAGGCTGAGGCAGAAGAATCATTTGAACCTGGAAGGTGAAGGTTGCAGGGAGCTGAGAAAAAGGTCCACAGAGAGACCATGAGGGACCCTGCAGGAGACAGCAGTCGTGTGCTTCACTCCTGGGGTTGCAGAGGAAGCACCACCAAGCCAGGAGTCTGAGAGGAGCAGCACGAAGACGGAATGAGAGTCAGGAAATTTCTCAGTTCCGGGAACTAGATGGCTCTGATTTAAGGAAGGCTGGGTGGTCGAGCATCCCAGGACACAGAGATGAGCCCGAGAAACAACCCTGGGTTTGGTGTGTAGGATCCTGCCTGGCTGTATTTGGTATTTATATATCACTTGTGCCCCCAAAATAGTCAATGAATTTGAATGCTGAAGTGAAGAGACATTAGGTGGCCAAGTGACAGAGGGAAGGGATGCTGGTATTCAGTCAAATGTAGGTAGTGACATCTTTGGGAAGGGAAGACGGTTATGAGTAAAGAAACAAGAAAATTCTCCATGGGCCTAGAAGCCCCAGAAAGGGGATGGCACATGGAAGGCCTCAAAGTCTCCACCATGCATGAGAGGCGACATCACCTCCATGAACTGCAGGAATGGGGTAGGGAAGGGACTGGAGCTTCAACATGCACGTACAGCTCTTCATTTTGCACAAAGTCACACATTCCATATGAACATCACTGTTTCCTTAGAAGCGTGAAGAGGCAAACCAGGTGTCTTCTCCTGGGTTGGGGCTGGCGTTCAGTCAAGACAGACAGCCACGATGGGCCCTGCTCTCCTCCCTCGACTCCACGGCCCTCCCTGGCAAGCCCCCATAGGAGACGCAAATGCAGGACAGGAGAGGGGCGAGCCACTGGTGTAGGCACCCATGGTCTCCAGCATCCACAGACATATTTCAAAGATTGAATCTCAACCCAGCCACAGCAGAGGAGAGATCACATTATCAAAAAGATTTGCACTTCTTTATGGTCTAATGAAGTGTAAGATGACAGAATTTACACAACCAGGAGAGAGGCCAGAAAGGCCCGGGGGAGTCTTATCACCCACATGCCGGATTTGTCCCCAGCTCCTGGAGCCATTGGGAGGGGCCATATATTCTGTTTCACCAGCTCTTGCAGTAAAATATTTACTGTCTGGTTTGCGGATGCAAAATGTGCAGCCAGGGCAAGCACGGTCTCTAGCTTGTGTAAATCCTGCTGCTTCTGTTTCTGGGCCTGAAGACAGAGATTCAGCAATTCCCCTGCTGCTCCTATGCGGCTGTGGGTGCCGGGGATCTCTGCCCTCACCTCCAGATGAGGCTGAGTGCCTGGCATGCATCCTTGCAAAGCAAATGAACAACTCATTAGAAACAGACTCAGTTTTCATCTCAAGGTACATCTGTGCTTAAACCTGACAATATGCTCTTTCCATTTTATTTATCTTTAAACCCCACCACATTTCATGTGTATTTATGAATGTACTGTTGCTGCCAAAATCCTGCCACTTTATTCATACTCAAAACTCCTAGCTGTGGTAAGAAAAGAGGAGCACATTTTTCAAGAGGGGAAGAAATGACTTTTCCCAGTATATCAAAAATATGTCTCATTTTATTATCACTATTGGATATCAAAGAGTAAGGAAGGTAGACTTGGGCAGAAGGTCTGTAGATTCCAGAGATTTCTTTCAGGGAGTCTGTATCTTTTTATGGTAAGGTTTGTGCTTTTGGGGCCCTAGGAATAAGGAATTTAAGTTATTTAGTCAAGTCCTCAGTCTCACTTATAAAACCATCATCCTATCAGGTTGAAGACCCCAATGTGCTTAGAATAACTACCTGCAGGTTTTGTTTGGGGCAATTATCTAGATGACTCAGTGAAGCATAAGAAAAAGTGATTTCAAAGCCTTGGACAATGGCAGGAGGGTGAGGCAAGCCAGTCCTGATGAAAAAATGACCCACCTAATCACCATCGAGATAAGCAGGCCTGACCATCCCACCAAAATGGATGGTGCTCATTTCAAGCCACACCAACAATCACTTCCGCTTGCAGTGCATGAGTCATTTTAGGCATAACAATCTCAACGACTAGCCAGAACTCTGCAGTATCGTCAAGTTTGCAAGCCCCTTCTGGCCTCTGGCTAATGCGTTGGGATTCTCCCGCAGAAACTCTCCCATAAATCTCTGCTCATCAGGTGTCATCAGCCCCATGCAATCCTGTGACCCTGTCCGTGGGAAGCTGCTGCTGGTTCCCACAGTGTGTCTCGCACTGCCTTACACATCTAAACAAAACCAAGTTTTCATTTTTAGACTTCAGTGAGTTTTTTAAACTAAATCAGAGAAAAATAAACATTTAAAATTACAAATGAAATACATATAAAGTTTCCCTACATGTCAGTAATATCCCCTAATAATGAAACAATAAATGCATTCTTTTAAAATAAGTCATTCTATTCCTCTCTCTCTAGCTAACTGAGATTGTGCATGACCTTGAGATAAGCATTAAGGTTTGTTCTATTAACAAACATACAGAGTGTGTATCTGATCAAAGCAATGCTTTTTGGTCAAACGATTGACTAATAAAATCAAAATGCCCTCTGGCTCTCGATACAGACACTCGATGGGGCCTACCACACACACTGTGATCTAACAGTCCATCAACAGCAGGAAGGACAGTGACTTAGACGCTAGTCACCAGACCATTGCCACCTGTGAGATGCTCTTTCATATTCACAGTTCTATTCATTAGAATATTCTATGAATTGGTATTTCCACGTGGGGTCTGACCTGGGCCACAAAACAAGGTGGAACAGGCGCAAGCTGCTAAGGTCAGCAAGAAGCACAGCTCACACAGGGACCACATGGGCTGAAGGCACCAGTAGAGAGTAGGAGGGACTCCAGACTTCGTAGGGCTTCAGTTAACTCAATGGCTCTCGTCTTTGAAAACAGAGTAACAGATTAATAGCCGTGACATGGATCTCCAAACAGGATCAGATGCTTTCAAGTGTGGTCTCAAGGCTCAGGAATTTTATGCTCTAATTATGAAAATGAAATTGAACAGTAACCAACACCAACAAAAGCAGGAGCATCTGGAGGTTAAGAACCAGAATTTTAGAGTCAGAAAAATCAGGATGACTCCCTGCTTTACCGCTCACTACTTGGTGTGATCTTGCACAAGGGATTCGCCGCCTTCAGCCTCATCATCTTAATCCACAACACCGCGATATAATGGTTCCTACACTGTGGAGCTACCGTGGGGTGCCAGTAAGATATCGTGTGCAAAAAGCTTAGTCATGGTGCTGCATGAGCTCTCCAGGAACATTAGCTATTTAAGGTAAGAGCAACATCAGTATCAATAAAGCATAAGATGAGAAGCTCTAAATGGTTCAGAATGTTCAAAGGAGAGAGCATTCCCAACAGGTTGGTGTCTCCAAGACTCTAAAGAGACCAGGGTGTGGTTTGAGATGGACCTAAGAATTGCTAGGACTTAGATCTTGTGTATGTGACAGGGGCAGGGTGGGGCGGTTAAATCAAAGCTACAGAGATGCTGTAGGCAAAGACACAGGTATTGTATGTGCACATGGAATGTTCTAGAAACAAACCAGTCTGGGCAGGGCATGAGGTTCCCATATGGGAAGTAATGGGAAGTGAGCCTAGAAGGGTGGGGTTGTCCGGGCTGGAAAAAGAGTATGGACATCAGGCTCAAGTAGTCAGAATTTCTTCCACAGGCAAAATGGCTATTGGACAATGGGGTGAGGAAAAGGGAGCATTTGAGAAGGGACAACGTGATGTGTGCCGTGGGTTGAATCGTGTCTTCCTAAGACATGTTCAACTCCTACTTCCTGGCACCTGTGATGGTGACTTTATTTAAAATTGGTTATTTGCAGATGTAACCAAGCTAAGTTGAGGCCACAGTGGAGGAGGGTGGGCCCATCAAGGAGAGGGAAATTCGAGCGCATACATGCAGAGAGGAGGCTGCCGTGTGAAGAAACAGAGATACAGAAGAGACACGGGGGAAAAGGCCAGGTGACAAGGAAGACAGAGGCTGGAGTGATGCTGCCACAAGCCAAAAACACCTGATGCCAGCAAGCACCAGAAGATGGAAGAGGCGAGGAAGCGTTCCTCCCAGAGCCTTGGGAGGCGATGTGGCCCTGCCGGACGTCACCAGTCCTGGATTTAGGACTTCTGGCTTCCAGGGCTGCGAGAGATCAAGTTTCTGGTGTTGGAAGCCGGTGCTTGGCTACAGAGCCCAGGGAGATGCGGAGCTGGAGATGTACAGGAAAGACGTGAGCGAATCGAAGACTTGGAGACACAATGGCGACGTGAAGAAAGAAAAAGGGAAGTGGTAAGAACCCAGAGGGCCAAGGTGCTCCCACGGATGAAAACCAAACAGAGAGGTGCTGGCCCTGAGCAAGACGGCCACCTTGAGCAGAGGGGCCTGCCCCACGCGGAGGCAGCGGGCTCGTGCAGCGACGCTGTCATTAACACAGAGGACATCCAGGGAAAGAATGGGCGGCCCTTCTATGCGCAAAGTCAGAGCTCGTCAGTGGAGACGCTTTGGAGCTGCAACGCACAGGACGGACAGCACCAGCACCAGCCTCCTTGTCCACCTCCGACCACTCTTGTCTTGCGCCTGGGCAATTAAAACTCCCAAACATCTCAGGAGACTCTTCTTCCGCTGCGGCTGGAGATCTACCCTACGTGGGGAAATTCTACTCCGAAACTTATTCCCGTGGGCTTATAGCTATTAGTACCTATGGAAAACTTTTGCTTTATTTCAAGATCTTTAGAAAAATAAGCAGGGTACACCATAATTGTTGGTTAATTTGTTTTCAGTTAATGGATTCCAGATTTCGGCCTTTCTGTTTATTACCACTTTTACCTTTTTCAACCTATCCTTAAGTTCACTGAAGTGTAATTTTGTATACATTTAATGACTATCCAATGACATTATGAAGTCTGAAAATCTTGCTTTTTTATCTTGAGGTGTCCTGCCCTGTAATCGAGGGTTTGAAAAACCCCAAAATGCTCTACTCCTTCTCTGTCTCTCTTTAACCAGAAGAAAATAGAGGTCACTCTGCAGTCAGAATAATTGCTGCACTGGATTGAAGATATTTTTACAAACTTTCTCTCAAAATTACAGATTTAAGATGACAACGAAAGTAAAATTGCAGTTGAACTCCGAAGCAAAACCTTCAACTAAAAATACAAACTACTCACAACATGCAATTTTGCCAGGGCCAAGAGACAAAAATCTTTGCGTCAACAGAATTCTCATCATCTCTGAGCGTCTACAGGACTTAAGTAGTTTCAGGTTGTATAAAGTCCCCAAATCATTGCAGGTTCACATACACACGTGTCTCTGAAATGCGCTAACAGTTTTCCAAAGGTCAAAGTGAGACTTGGTCTTTAAACCACCAAAATTAAAAAAAAAAGTCTCCATTCAAGAATTTTTGAGAAAATTTTCACATTGTTGCAGGTGGTAGAATACAGGGGAAATTTTGTACAAACTTCCATACTGGTTCCTTTTAACTAGACATCTGTTGTGAAAGTTCAGATGCTCAACTAGTTTTCATCAGGGAAGGAGTCAGTAAGGAAAAATGGAAGTATAATCTGTACCAGAGTGTAAGAGAAAGAAAAAAAAAAAGAAACAATGCAAGTATGGAGATAGCAATGGTCAGGTTTTCAATTCGGTAAAAACCACAAAAAACTGAAAGTGTTTTACCTTAACAACTAATCAGAACATAAATTTTATTTACTCTCTAGGGATTATAGTAGTGATTTTCTATAAGAAACTAGAAAGTATTCTTTATTTGACATGCATATTAATATGTTATGTGCCTTCCTACCAACATCTATTAGAGAGGATTACAGTCTGAGGGAGAAGAAATATCTTGGTTCAATTGTAACTAAAATCATGTTTAAGGTAAATATTGCCACAGACGTTTTATTTCATAAAAAGCAAGTACAGTGAAATTCTTGTGTGGAATGCAGGTGCCTCAGCCAAGAAAAATTATGTTTTACACATTTCAGACGTTCTCTTTGAATAAATATAGAAGCATAAACAGGCAGAAATACAGAAGTCAGGAAGAAAAATGATTTGGGCATAAACTCTATCAAAGCATCAAATACCATTTTACCGAAGAGCCGTTCAATTTTTAGATAAGAAATCATGTTTCACAAACATGCCCTAAATACCCTTTGCTTATCTGACAGGATCTGATCAAATATCTTTTGAGGTACACTTTTCCTTCCTACTCCCACAAATTCTTCAGAAACTGCTTAGCAGAACTATTTTAAAAAATAAGTCTCATAACTTTGGGCAATGTGAGGGTGTGACCCGCAGAGGCTGCCATGGCCCAGTTCTATGCTGGGAGTGTCGCTGTTGGTGGTGAGCTTTACTGTCTGTGGTAGATGTATTCTTGGAGAAATCAGGCAAATCAGATTGTGTGTGTGTGTGTCTGTGTGTATGCGTGTACCAAACTAAGTCGTCTTTTCAGTGTTCCCAGGAGTTTGCCCAGGAGTTGAGGAATTCTGCAACAAGTTATTCACAGTAGGGGCTGCCAGTGCAAGGCTGCCTGTGGTGAATGGCTTGGCTGCTGAACCCCCAGCTCCCATCCCCAGCCCCCTGGTTCCTCATGGAGAAGCCATCTCCTACTTCAGAGGCTAGAAATGGAAATCTCCTGACCTCCGTGAGCCAGCTGCAGTCAATGGATCTGCTGGGAAACTTTCTGGAAACATTTTCTTCCCTAACAAAAAGAGCTATGCAAGGGAAGAAACATGGCTTCCCTTTCCACCCCATTAGACATTGTTGGGTGAAGGTGTGATTCTTGGAACCGGAGTTTTCCATCACCTGTGACTAGGAGAAAGTCCAGAGAATTGCAGAAAGCCTTGCCCAGGATGCGGGTGCTGTCAACTGCTGAATTAGCCTCGCCTAGCAGTGCCACCTCTGGGTGACCATGTCCATGAGATCATAAGCTCCTCATTGCTGAGTCACTCTGCGTCGGGTATTCCATTACTCATATTGAACAGAAAGCAGATTCCGGCTTCATGCCCTGTCTTCAAGGCATTTTCCTCTGGGAAATCCGTCTTATCCCTCAAGGCTTAGTCAATGAGCAACTCTAGGGAGTGCAAATGAAAATGTGGTGCCCTTTGTTCATAAATTACTAAGAATTTAAAGATGTGATAGCAGAGTGTTAAAGCAACCACGGGGTCCTTCTAAGTGTGGGGCCTCGTGTGACTTCTCAGATTGCACACTCATGAAGTTGGCCCTGTTAACTGGCTTATCTTGGGTTAGCCCATTTCTTCTGTAAAAGGCCAGAAAATAAATATTGTAGGCTTTTCATGCCGCACAGTGTTTGTCACAACTACCCAACTCTGTGCTATTCTAAGTAGATTAGGTAGGTTAGAACCCACCCACTGTCACAAGAATGAGGATGAGGACCACATTTGCAAAGAGTAACCCCAGGTTCTTGGCCGGGGTGGATTGGCTCAAGAATAGGCACCTGATGGAAGCCAGGCCATTTGGACATCACCTCAAGTCTTTCCAGTAGGTACCTGGGAAAAATGGTACCTTTCTCCTGGAGTTCCACAGCTAATAGCATGCGATCTATGGATGCCAATGGCTTTCATCATCCAGCATTGCAGGAGAGACTGACCAACAGACAGCCAGAGAGCCAGGGCCATGAGGACACTCTGAGCCCCTGGCTCAGGCCACCTGAAGCAGGTTGTACCTTGTTTCCAAGTTACGTGGTGCAAAACCTCTTTACCTTTTCTTTTAGCAGTTTGAGTTGGTTTTCTATCACTTATAACCAAAAGAATTCTGACTGTATGTAACAAAAAAAAACCCCAACTCTGTGTACTTTAGGCCAACTTCATTCCTCTTAAGTTAGAATAGCTGAATCACTGGAATACGCTTTATATAAGATGGAAAAAGTCTTAATTTAATGTCAGCAAGAATTGTAAAATCTAAAATGTAAGAGATCTCCCAAATCCACTGGCTTGTTACTGTTTCTTGAAGCTCAGCTCAGCCCAGACCAGCTCAGAATCTGTATATTTCTTAAACCTGATCTGTCTGTCACATAGAACATCCTTCTGAAAGAGATAGGCCTCCATGGGACAAGTGAATGCTTAGCATCATGTGGGTGAAATATACACTACTGTAGTTTCCAAAACTAAAGACAAAACCCAGGCTGAGATATAGAAGCTTGTCTCAAAGTTTGCAGACTTCTTGCATCTCTGCCCTTCCATTACCTCATGACTCTATAGTCCCAGACGATGTATAACATGTTACTGTCTGTGAAAAACTGATCAGTACATCCCGGAGATATTTCTTTTTATTGTTTTTCAGTTGATATCTTTTAAAATTTGAGATAGTCTGGTCACCACATGATTGATTTTATAGACAAAACATAACTGGTATCTGAATAAATTCTAATAATGCACACTGGTACATACACTCAACCACATAAAAAGATAACACATCATAGTCTAAAAATCTTGGTGAGAAGGCCATTGTCTGGCCTTCTTAGCTAGATTTCATGTGTCTGGAAAAATGTCTATTTTTTCTAGCACCTAAACAAATTATCTTGTGTATAGCAAAGCTTGGACTAACCTGAACTCAAATAACTAGATCTCAAAACCCTCTGATATTGTGTTGTTGTTAAGCCTTCTTTATTGGGGGGAAACACATTATAAGAAAACAACTGCAAGCTAAAACCACTAGTCTACAGAACTAGCACATAGATAGGAGTCTCTCATCCTTTCTAAAAGTACTTGCCCTACATACCAGAAATGCTGACTCTGAGAGGCTTCAAGATCCTAAATCCCAAAACAATATCCCATTAAAGTATATTCAGGTGGGACACTATCCTGCTTAGTCTAGGCAGACACATGAATCGATTTTGAAAACATTTTCAAACACAAGCACCAAAGTAAAAGAGGTGACTCCTTAGCACTCAGGCAGGGAATTAAGGTAATCATAACATCCCATGAGTAAAGAGAAATCCCCAGTCTGCTGCCTCCATAATGCATGTATTCATATCAAACATTGACAAACACACCACATCTGACTCCAAGAGTACATCTCAGCTGGGCACAGCGGCTCATGCCTGTAATCCCAGCACTTTGGGAGGCTGAGGCGGGCAGATCATGAGGTCAGGAGATTGAGACAAGCCTGGCCACCATGGTGAAACTGGATATTTACTAAAAACAAAAACTTAGCTGGGTGTGGTGGCTTGTGCCTGTAGTCCCAGCTACTCGGGAGGCTGAGCAGGAGAATTGTTTGAACCCAGGAGGCGGAGGTTGCAGTGAGCTGAGATTGCGGCATTGTACTCCAGCCTGGACAGCAAGACTCTGTCTCAAAAAAACAAAGTACATCTTTTTCTATTACACAATGTTTATCTGTATCTGCTAAGACCAAAGACTAGTGAATTATAAGATTCGCTGGTGAACACCAACATTTCAAGAAAGAAACATGCAAGAATCATGTTCTGAGTTCTAAGTATGTTGCAGTAGGAGGGTCTTCTTTCTCCTGAAGGCTTTGCAATTCTCTGCAGGCAGGGAGGCAGGAAAGCAATACGGTTTAGCAATGTCCCCACCCAAATCTCATCTTGAGTTGTAGCTCCCACAATTCCCATGTGTTGCAGGAGGGAGCTGGGAGGAGGTAATTGAATCATGGGGGCGAGTCTTTCCCTTGCTGTTCCCATGATAGTAAGTCCCTCAAGATCTGATGGTTTTATAAAGGGGAGTTTCCCTGCACAAGCTCTCTCCTCTCGTCCGCTGCCATGTGCCTTTCACCTTCCTCCATGATTGTGGGGCCTCCCCAGTTACACGGAACTGTGAGTCTATTAAACCTCTTTCTTTTGTAAATTGTCCAGTCTTGAGTATGTCCTTATCAGAAGTGAGAAAATGGACTAATACAGAAAGCAAAGATAAAGAACATGAACTAGAAGTCACTTCAGATGAACATCTTGAGATCTTAGATGAGAAAGCTTCGGGAACAATGGAATGAGGAGAAAGGACACAGAAAAGGGAAAGGGGGTTATTGTGCCCCATTGGCAGAATGCAACAGCTCCAAACATATTAGCAGAGTTGCCATCCTTTTGATTTCATAAGTAAGAAATGATCATGCATTAGGATCTTTTCGTATAACCTTAGCTGTGTAATAGCACAAATTATGCAAGCTATTATAATTAAGGTCTGATATTTTATGTGAAACCCCATTAAAATGATCTTTTAGGAGAACATTCTCAAAGAGTACTCAACATGCATCTGTGCAATTCCAATGTTATTTTCTCAGTTTTGAAATGCTATTGGTATTGAGGACTCTGCCCAGGACCTTGTCTGTTACTAATAAGCTCAATATAAAATATGATTGCTTTTGCTCCAATTATACTGACTCCCATATCAACTGCTTACTAAAATATAATTGCTTTTGTGGCTAACATTCCTGTGGAACTTGCAAAGTTTATATTATCTGAGATTACTTGCTGATACTAAGAAGATTACAGCTGCTGTTATTTATTTAAATGGTTGCTCAAACACCAATATTCTTCCAGATTCTTACTCCACTCATCTCCTTATCATCATCACTCAGGAATTAGAGATTAAATTCCAGAATATATTATTGATAAGATTATAAAAATACACAGAAACCTTTACATGTTTCAACATAAATAACACCAGAAGGAAAAATAGTAGACAGCCAGCCTTGCTGTTCAATGATTTCTGTAATTTTTTCTGATAATGTACAATTTAAATAAAGTTATTCACAGAACTGCATTTTACATAGGGGATTATATCGCTGTTCTAACTCTGTGTTTCTTGATGTGGGATTTGTGCTGCTCTGATAGAGGAAATACTTCTATCAGCTGACTGCGATAAGGGAAATAATTCCCTGGGGGATTTCAAGAAGCCACCATAAAAGGTCCTTATTTTAAATCAGTGGTTCTTAATGGGGCGAGGGGTGATTTTTGCACCCCACCCCCATCCCAGGGGACATGGAGAATGTCTGCAGACAGTTTTGGTTGTCACCATCAGGGGAGCAGATTGAGGGCAGAGGACAGGGATGCTGGTAAACATCCTACAATGCCCAGTGCAGCCCCCAACAACAAAGAATCATCCCCTCCTCTGCAAGAGTGAATAGGGCTGAGGGTAAGAAACCTGTTCAAGCTTCATCAGACATTGGTTCTTGGTGGGTCAGATGGCTTTCAGAGATCTTGAAGATTCATATGCAATTGTGCACAAGCACAAACATGTGGGTGGCACAGGACAGGCACACCGCACACAGATTTCTTAATGAAGTAAAGGTAAATACATATAAATAAAAGTAGGATTTATCTTCACTTTTCAATCGCAGATGACTGGCCATCAGGAAATTTATGACATGTTCATTGGGGGATAAAATCTATACTCCAAAATTCAGGTAGAAGAGAATGGAAGCTCACAGCACAGGTAGACTGAGCAGAAACAGAACCATCTGGTAACCTGATTAAAAGGATCATTTGACCCTTACAGGAAAACTCTATGAAGCCCAATGGAGCACGGACGCTTCTTTAAATCATATCCATTAGAAACTCTTACACTGCAGGTTAGAAAGAAGAAAAAGGAAAGATTTTTTTTCCTGTTACTGCCCACATCTTTCTGGTGGTCATACCCCCTAGCCTATAAAAATGGAGATTTTTCCTCAATTACTTGCCAACTTCTTGTCATAAGAATATTGTCTGAGAACTGTCAAATGACAGGACATTTCTTTTCAAGAATTAATGAAACTTTTCTGTCATTCATTATTCTGCTGTCAAAATTGAGACCAGCAAGAGAGCAAAGAAAATCAGAATTCTAAAGGAAAGAAGAATGTTGTCAATCCATTGTTGGGAATTTTGGCAGCAAGCCAAAATCCTATCAATGTAGGAGGAATATTTTTCATTTTCTAATTGCTTCTTACAGCTACTTCTAGAAAATGTAGATTGTTCACACCTTGATGAAAAGGGATAAAAAGCTAATGTAGCTTCTGAAAACTTGTATTATTGTAGCATCCCTGGGTATACATATTTTTAGACACCTCTATACACTTCTGCTGGACCTGTAAATGGTTCCAAACTGATAAAAATGCCTAACAATGACCTGATCCATAGTGCTGTTTCTTTCTTGTCTTGGCATGAAAGACAAAACAGTCTTATGTTGAGATTATTCTTTAGAATTTATAAGGATAATTGATGGTGAGAAAATAAATCACTGGGGTGTCCTATTGCCACACAGAATTTATTAGAATTTGTCTTAATAACCATAATTTGATAATTTGTCACAGCTTTGATGGTGACAAACACACCAGTTAGATTTTACAAACTCTGCTGAGTTTAAGGCAATGATCACACAATGATCAAAATAATCCAAATATTTCAGCTGCATTCTGTCAACAGCTATATGCCAGTATGCGCCATATTTTCCTTTGAGTAATTGCCTTTTTGGTAACTACCTTGAAAAGCAAATAAAACTGATGGAGAGTTAAGCAGCAGCTCTTCATTCCTCTTTATCTTTTTTGGGTCAATCCATGCTATTCCTGCATATATGAAGAAAACTGGGCTATCTTGGTTTCTCAGTCTTGCCTTGCAAATTATATCATCTTTAGGCACTGATACAGTATCACTTAAGCATGAGTATATGGATTCTTCTGAACTTAAAAGAGCAGCTTTGATTTTGGAGAGATGGATTCTTTTTGATTTTGCTGTAATGGTAAATAAAGGCTTTTTCTTCCTTGTTATGATTAAATGCTTAAGAACATGTTTGGACTGCTGAGCTTGGTCTTACCATCTTGCTTTTGTACATTCCCTCTTATGCAGTCAGAGTAACTTTTTTTTTTTTCAATAACAGCATTTTTGAGATGTACTTCATACACCATAAAACGCACCCTTTGAATGCATATAATTTGGTGACTTTTACTACATTCATAGAATTGTGGGAGGGATCTTTAGTAAGTACACCCCCACCCTTCAAAGCCTTCCAGAGCTCTACGGCATTCACATTTGGTTCACCATTTTTTTTTCCTGTCGTATCTAGCACAGTGTTGAGCAGATAATAGGTTCTCAATAACTACTTGTAGAAGGAACATACCCATTATTTTAGCAGAAGGCTTAGTGCCAAGATCTGCTAAATATAGTAAACATTTGTGTTCTCGCAAAAGCATCATAAACCAGAATTTTATAAACAATAAAATGCTGTAGGTGATCTGTTTTCACTTGGCAACACAAATTTAGATCATCCATGGGTGAGGTGCACATGCTTTGTTCTTTAGATAGAACGCACTCCTTTGACCTAATTTCAGCCTAAGAAATTTCAGAGATGATCTTCAGATTATGTGCCAGAAGGAATGTGTTGAACAATTTTTAATTGAGAGTTTTAGCAAGACAAGCAGGAAAACAATAAGCTAGTAATTGATCAAACATTTGTTTCAAATGGAACTCTGTGAAATTAAATGCATGAATTTACCAACTTGTTGAAATAAATAAGCCACCCACTGAATATACTCAAAAACACTTTATGAGGGTTGCAGAACAATTTTGGGGTATAAAAATATACACAGGCTAAATTACCCACTAACTGAATATTCTTATCCTTCACTCTTCATGTGACTAAACTAATTACTGTTGTGAGTGAAAATACGTATTTCGAAAAGCTCCCGGAGATGCCAAAAGCATTCAGACTGAAGCACTAAGCAGGTGTTCCAACAATGTCCTTGAAAGTTTCCCTGACAAAATGCTAGAATGAAGGCTTCCTTGGTTTATCCCTTAAAGCAGGGACCGTCTGCCGCTTTGACCTTCCATACACATAGCAAAAGCAAATTAAAGCAAGTTCCTTCTATTAGAAATCAGCTTTCCAAACTGAGGTGAATTCCAGGCTTAGCAAAGGTCTTGCTACCACTCTTTAGAAAATAACATCTTGATGACAAAAGTACAATTTTATAACATGACCCAATAAATCACTTCAAAAATATGGCTAAAATCAGGACACTGGAAACGACTAAATGTAATAAGAAGCATCAATAAGAAGCTGGTTAGATGAATGAGGTTTCATTGAACATGTGGCCTTCCGTGTGGGCATTAACACAAGAAGGAAGAAGCATGCAGCTAATAAGGAATGACCATTGGCCATGGTCATATGTGCAGAACACCAGATACAGAATGACAAGGATGATGTGGTCACATCCTTGCGGTACCCTTTGTTAGCCACGTGAGTTAGTCAAGTCCCTCTTCTCCCTCTGTTTCTCTACCTGTAAAGTGGGGGAGGGTAAGAGCTTCTATCTTGTAGGGTTGCTACAAGATGCTCCTCTGACATAACATTTGTAAAGCATTGAGGATGGTGCCTGACGTATAGTGCGCATTATATAAATGTTGGCTACTATTCTCATCACCATCATTATTAGCAATAGCAGAATACAGCCGTGTTAATATAGGCATGGGCTGTCTCTGGAAATGTATACGACAGACTGGAAGCATTGGTTGCCTCTAAAAGAAGACTCTGGAGGGTCTAGGAGTAGGTGGTCAGAGGAAGATTCACTGACAAAACCCTTTTTGCAGTAATTGAGTTTCTGTGTGCATTTGTTACGTGGAAAAAAGCACCGAGTTTTTAGAAAATGAAGAAATTGGGCCACTGATGAGAGTAAAGGTTTTTGAGAAGAATATCTGCAATGCTCATTACGACTCAGCGTGGAGTCCTAGTTAATCACAGGTGGCCGTGCACAGATCATTTCTGACTCCAGACTAGCAGCTTTCTGGAATGAGACCCTCTGCCCAGCCAAGGGCCATTAGCCCACTTCTCATGCCAACCAGCTGGATTAGGACACCACTCACCTGCTCGCCTCCCAGGCCTCCACTCCACCTCCCTTACCCTCACCTTGGCGACTCTCATCCACCTAGGAGAGTCAGCCCCTCACTGGGCCATTTTCCTGCCCAAAGCCTTCTCTGACACCCCTTTTCCCATGGCACCTGGTCCACCCCCCTGGGGCTGGCTTTGGAGCTCCTCTAGCTTGTCTGACCACACCCATCTGTCCAGGCCAGCCTCCCCATACCTGCACTTCCTGCTTACCTCTGTGACTTCTGTGAGGGGCACTTAGCTGTGGTTCTCGGCTACCTGTGTCCAAACCAGCTCTGCTCCTGGAGGTATTGGCTGTACTGCCCTGCTGACCTTTCCCTTTCTGGCACTCAGGGACAACACTCCCCACCAGCACTGACAGGGGTGGCAGGGGAAGGAGGTACATTCTTGACGCAGGGACCATCCCATGGCGATTTCTCTTTCCTCTGGCCTCTCCCTGTCTCTGGCTGCCTTTCCATAACTCAGGGTTTCAATCCGTGTTACGTATCTGGGAGAGGCCACAGGACAGGGCCTTTCTCTTGAGGAATCTGTAGTTCAGCTCAGAGCCCCCCGAAATCACAGCCCATAAGAGAGTAATCAAGGGCTTAGGTTCCGTGTGGGAATCTGTGGGGGAAGTGTGCTAGCCAAAGACCAGGCCATTAGGGAAACCTCTATATAACTGACACATGATAGGTAAACTGAGGCCAGGAAGAAACTGGAAGGGTGCAGGAGAAGACAGCAGGTACATCCATTGGAAGGTGGAAGGCGGAACTCACTGAGGAAGACAGAGACTCAGTTCAAACGCAAAACTCAAGCCCTCGATGAAAAATAAGCCATTTTTAAAAAGCAGAATGTGTACCAGTGACAGTAAATTGTTTATTCGTTACCCCTGGCACCACAACAGCTTTAAGGACATGTGTAAACAGCACAAAAAATCAGAGGTGTTAGCCAAGGGTCACGGTATTCACAAATGCATCAATATTTTGACTAGTGAGAGCTCACGAGTTACCCTTGTTTTCTGGCTAAGGGCTTTATGCTTGCATTCCTTGAAGACATCTGGATTATTGTCATAACCATGAACCCACCCCAGGGAGGCAGCAATATCCCCTTTCCCCAAGTCATCTGATTGTGGCCTTTTGTTTTCCCCTTTTGAGGGCTTGCTTTGCTGTTTGGTGTTAAAAAGCTTTTGCTCACAGCTTGCTTCTTTCAGAACAGTCTGAGAGATTGGAGAGAAGATAGTGAAAGTCCCTAAATCACACACCGATGTGCCTTCTGTGGACATGTTTCAGTTGTTTCTGCGAAGGGTCCCAATCCTCACTCCATCCCAGCAGTATTTAAGTGCCTACTTTGTGCAAAACATTGTAATGAAATTGGGAAGATGAAGCTTGGCTGTAGCCAATGAGGATGAGCTACAGTCTTTCCTACAATAGCAAAGCTGACTTCGAAGTTCAAAGAATTCCCATAAAGATTAAAAAGCAAACTCCAGGCAGGCACTAGTCAGCCTGCGGAGGCTTACCCATTTGTTTCCCAACTGTTACAGAGCTCGAAAGCTCTCAATTTCACCCCTGCCAAGATGTATTCCATCAGAGCCTTCTACATAAATCACAGCTTGTGATAGATCTGTTGTTTCAGACTCAAGAAACTGTTAGGTCTGAGTAACTCCAGGAAAAGGGCTTATCCTCCAGGATCATAAATCTTCTCTTCTGACTGTCATGTGAAATGTATCACACGGCTTCAAATGTTCCTTCCGACGCATCCTTTATTAATGATGCCTTTGGTTTTGATCATTCGGAATGTTGAATGTATATCAAAAGCCCAGGGGGCTTGGTAGGTCGGGGAGGTGGCCTCTCTCCCTGCCTGGAACTTAGCCAGGCCACCAGGGTGACCCCGGCAGAAAGCCAGAGGACATTGCCTTGGGGCCAAACGGAAAATTCCAGATTTTGAAAGATGAGCCATGAGGTAACCCCAAAGGGCTTCTCATCTACATGCACACCCTGAATCTTCAGTTCTTCAGGCCTTTTCCCTATAACTTCCCATGCACTGTGGTTTTGCCTGAAATCTCACATGACAATTAAGGAGAAGTTTTTTCTGTTTCTCCTGTTTTCTTGGTGCTCAGCTTTTCCACTCTGAGCTCAAGAATCAGGATGTCAGCAAACAAACCCTGGTACATTAATAAAACAATGTTTAATTAGTAAAACCATGACAGTAAGAATATCTTTTACAATGAGGAAGACTGATTAAGATGAATGCATTTTATGATAATAACTACAAAAGGCTAAACCATTAGTTCCTAATGAATGTCCGAAATACATTGTGATCTTTGAAAAGATGAACTAAACTTTACCCAGAAGAGAGCAAAGGTTACTGAGAAAAAATAATCAGTCCCATAGTTTTCCACAAGGAAGAAAAATAAATACCTCAAATTTATGAAGTTATCATAGGAAAATAGGAAAAGCATGTGCATTTGGCACGTTTTGTTTTTGAGATGGAGTTTCGCTCTTGTTGCCCAGGCTGGAGTGCAACGGCATGATCTTGGCTCATCGCAATTTCTACCTCCCAGGTTCAAGTGATTTTCCTGCCTCAGCCTCCTGAGTAGCTGGATTGCAGGCATGTACCATTTTGCTTGGCTAATTTTGTATTTTTAGTAGAGATGGGGTTTCTCCATGTTGATCAGGCTAGTCTCGAACTCCCAACCTTAGGTGATCTGCCGGCCTCGGCCTCCCAAAGTGCTGAAATTATAGGCGTGAGCCACCGCACATTTTTGATCCATGTAAATTACAATATTTTCGCTGGGCAGGGTGACTCACACCTATAATACCAGCCAAGGCAGGCAGATCACCTGAGGTCAGGAGTTTAAGGCCAGCCTGGCCAATATACAGTGAAACCCCACCTTTACTAAAAAATAATGAAAATTAGCTGAGTGTGGTGGTGCATGCCTGTAGTCCCAGCTACTTGGGAAATTGAGGTAGGAAAACTGCTTGAACTGGGGAGGTGGAGGTTGTAGTGAGCCAAGATCACGCCACTGCACTCTAGCCTGGGCAACAGAGCAAGATTCTGTCTCTCAAAAAAAAAAAAAAATTACAGTATTTTCTACTTGGAAATACAAGTAGCTTTTAATTACATGGAAGTACAATGTAAATAAGGACTGTTTGGTGCTATGTACTTCAGTTGCACCGAGCTGCTAGGAATAAGAGTGACATGATGATGATTATAATAATTAATCATTATCAGCAACAAAAGCAAATACAGGTGTTGAGTGTGTGTGTGTGTGTGTGTGTGTGTGTGTAGTGACCATCATCCACGCTAGGATACATTTGGAATGAGAAGGGACACTATGAATAAGCGTGCCCTGACAATAGGCATCGCTTGGGCCATCACAGGTAAACATGGACATGTCTTCCTTCTAACTACGTTATTCACCTAACTCCACATCTACTCACCAAGCTAGGTACCCTTATGCCCATTTTACAGAGGGGGAAAGCAAGGTTTGTTCAAGGTCACACAGCTAGTGAATAAAAGAGCTGGGCTTAGAACTGATTGCAATACACTGACTTTTCCGGGCAGACTCTCAGCCAACAAGAGACACGCTGTGGGCATCTTGGTACTTCCTCCCTGCAGATGCTTGGGTCTGTGAGGCCCCGCAGGCAGCACAGACAGCAAAACCTTCCTCCTCTGGGAAAGGACCTGGGAACAGGTGCTGTGGGAAGCGGAGCACAAAGGTGCCCGACAAGGGGGCTGCCTCGCCAGGCATCTCACCCGCTCAGCCCCCAGCACTGGCTTCATAGTTGCTTTATTCATGTTCACAGGATATCCAATGTTTGGACACAATGTGAACCCCAAAAACAAACCCTCCAAAGGCAGAATGTACTGCTCTATCCCAGTTCTCGCGTGGCATTAGGATAAGAACCGCAGCCGCCAAATCAGGATCTGTAGAGACGTCAGGGGTTACGATAAAAGCAAGTCATTTAGATATTTGTGATAAATATAGATGCCGATGCCTCCCTTCTGTCAACTGCACAGCCGCATCATGCCTGGCCTCGTGCCTGATGCTTTGCAGACATCGTGTTGTTGCAGTCTCCCAGGCCTGCAAGGTAATGTTACCCTCAACTTCCAGGTGAAGCCAATGAGACGGAGATTGCAGGAAGGGCCAGAATAGGGTGCCAGGCATGGGGACTTCATAGGTCCCTCGCTTTGCTCTGTAGTTTTGCCACCCACATGGCTCGGGCGATTTGGGGTTTGCTCTTGGATGAAAAATAACAGAAACAAAAACCCACTGATACAACCTCCAGCGGATTTATTCCCCCAGATGCCATGCCTGATGACGTGTGACCTCTGACATGACAGCCTGTTGTGGTCATCCTTAACGCCTCGATCGGAGGTCCTGGTGACCTGCTGTGGGGGGCTCTGCTAAGACTGAACACTTGCTGTGGCAGCCGCATCACCTCAGCCCCATGCCTTTTCTCCCCGTGGGCCAGCAGGGAACCTTTGCTAATTGGGACATACATTAATCTCTTTAGCTATGTGCAACACAGACACCAATGGCCTTTTCCTTTTTTTTTTTTTTTTTTTTAAGATTGACAGAGCTATAAAATGTCCACATTTTATAGAGAAAAGGAATGTCCATAAACCCAATTGTAAGTGTTACTATGCTATTATATTTTCACAACTCAGAGGTGTCTGGTGAAAATCCTTATAGTTGAACAACCTTAGTCTAATATAATAGCTTATAAATGATAGAAATACGTTGCAATTGTCTGGAAGTCAACTTTTCTCACAAAGTTTAGGTTCTGTGAGACAATGAGTACGTTTAGATGCTGTTAGTTAAACCATCAATCTAATCGAATCAGCACATAATTAATTAATTAATGGCACCTATTTAAAGAAACTTTTGTTTTTGGAAAGACTTTCCTCTTACTGTCAGACAATTCTGGTCAAGTAAAAAAAATTCTTGTCAGTTTGTAGGCAAAATAGGAAATGGATTTTTTTTTCATTGAACTAGAGAATCAGTGGGAATCTACCAGAATCATATTTGTCAAAACAAGGCCACTGGGAACTGGAAATGAGATGGAACAAATGGGGAGACAGGAGCTGGAAAATTCTGGAATTTGTGGTGGTCATGAAGCAGCACCTCGTCGCACCAAGTAGGATACCTCTGAATCTCAGCTGAGACTCAGCCAGTGTAGGAGGAGGGTGACGGGTCTTCCTCAGGGCTGACATATGCCCATAGGGCCAGTCAGCCATTAGGGAGCCTCCACTCTTCAGAGAAAAACAGACACGTGCATCTGTGCATGGTGACCTAAAATGTGACTGGGGCTTAGTTAACTCTCTGAAGAGCTGGTTCTCTTTTCACGATAGCAATAGTGATAGTAAATACTTGTTGAGTACTTACGAGGTGCCAAGCACCACACAGCACTTTCTGAGGTAGGTGCAAATCCTACAGTCCCTCGTATAGCTGGGAAACAGAGGTTAGGGAATGCAAGTAACTGGCCCCAGGCTTCTCAGCCCTCACCCTTAATGAGGACACTGTGTCATGTTTGTTGTGTCTGGAGAGAAAAGCTGGATAAAACACAGGATGCCTAGTAAAATTTGAATTTCAAACGAGGAAATACAAATCAAAATTCATCCCAAAATCAATTCATTCAAAAAATGATTTTTTTTCTCAGTTGAAGTATGCCTTGTGTTCCATTTGGGACACACTTATATAAATGATTTTTTAAAATCTGAAATTCAGGTTTCAATGGGCATCCCACATTTGCATTTGCTAGACATGGCAATCCTTAGTGTCCTCCCTTCCCTGTGATGCTAATGATCGGTTCCAAAGTCGTAAACGCCTTGCTTATAAAATAACTGGAAAGTCTAGGGCTAATTGTCACATGTTAGGAGCTGCTCCTCCCAGATGCAAGTCTGGCAGCATCTGTGTCCCTATTAGCAACTTCAGGCCCTTCTCTGGGGCACCTGAGATCAGGGCCTTGGGGCAGGGAATCGCATGTCTCAAAAAAAAAAAAAAAAAAGAATGAAAGAAAAAGAGAAGGAGGCAAAGTCCTGTTGACATTTGGATGTAACATGCACACTAAAGATAAAATAACAATTATGAGTCTCAGGTTATTGACTTGTGGGTGATTTTAATATGTGCCAATTTCTACTATTTTTATAATGTCATAACATGTGGACGAGGTTAAAATGCTTAAAAATCTCTTTGCCATCTGTCTTCTCTCTCACTTAAGGAAAAGGAATTTGGCCAGCAAGTTGCTACTCATTTATTGTTCTCATCCAACATGGAGGAGACAGAGGTGCTGAAATCTCTCATGGGGGCAAGAAGCGGGTCTGAAATTCAAAGGAGCTGGAATCCTCCTCCTCCAGGAGATTAGATCCTTGTCATTCTCCCCAAAGTGCAATAGGGCTGAACCAGGTGCTACAAAATTCAACTATGTTACAAGAGCAACCAAAGCTGTTACTACTTAAATGTGCACAACGGTGGCATCTGGACTCTTCTTGAGGACAGTGCTTCCCTCTAAACCACCGAACTGTTACACACCCTCAGAACCAGGATGCCAGGTTAGGTCACAAGAGGCCATCTTGTTCTGGGCCACTAGCTATCCATCAGAAGTCCCCCTCTCCAGATGGCTGCCTCCTGAGGTCCTCAGCAGCTGAGTTCGGCCCACTTTGAACCATGACACTGCCTACACGTCACATGCAAACACAGGCATTTCAGAAAACTGTGGGCACCATTCCTCTCTAAAGTAGCTGGAAGGTACTCAATTACAGGGACTGTTCCTAGGTGGCTAGCATCTAGGATTACTGATGGCATAGTCTGGGCTTCTGCATAAAGCTTTTGTTTGCAGAGAGGAGACTGGGTTTGAACATCTCTGCACACAGCACTATTTCTATTAAAAAAGCACCTCATTCAGGGCAATTTGCCTTTGAGGTCTCACACAAAATTGAATCGGCAAGTTCATAAAGCGTGGCCCCATTCCTCACTGTGTTTCTCTGGGAAAATCTGTTAGCCTCTCTGTGAGTCAGCTTCCTCGTCTCAAAAACAGGGACAAGGTTCGTGCTTATCTCACTGTGGTTGGAGGAAGGGCCCAGTAGTCTCTGACTCCCAGTGAGTGCCGGGCATACCAGATTTCGTCTCTTCTTGCAACGTGGTTTTTCTGGCTTCCTGGTGGCCCCCGAACTGAGCATGGCAGCTGGTACACGACAGACTTACTGGGGGTCCTTTGGTGGCTCTGATGGGCATGCTGACCCAGATAGTTGCCTAGGCTTCCATTTGGGAATCCCATCCTACATTCCTGGGTTATTTTCTGACCATAAAGAAGATAGGCATCATGGTAGCAACTTCAATTTCCAGGAATGGGTGGTGATAGCAGAGGTTGCTGAGAATCTGCAATTTCACACTCTTTCCTAGGTTTGGAGTCAGTAGATAAAAAACATCTAGTCTTCCTGTCTCCATGTACTCTCTCATCTCAAGCTGCTTTCTGACTCTCCTTAGAGACCTCAGCCTTTATTCAATGCATACTCCAATTTCTTGGGAAATTAGATTCACAATAGAAAATTTTCCATCGTTTCACCCAGGGCCAAGGGAAAAAAGCCTATGTCAGGTGATTCATCATACTTACTAATTGTTCCTGCGTTCCCTGGAGATCTAGAAAGCACAGCTCGGCCAAATCTACTGAAAATGCTTTATTCAAACACAAAAAACAGTCTTCATTTTGCCTGTCACTTTTCCTATCAATTTATAGTCTATAAGTTTTCACAAGTCCTTCTGCTTAGGATACAATTTGAGGGAAGTCTTTTGCTTATAATAAGCACAATTCTAAATAAACTCATGCAATTTAATCTAGTTGTTTTTGCTTCCTTAATAAGTCTAAAGTATAACGCTCTGACACAGATTCAAATTTGATTTCAAAGAAGTATTTCTCATATTTCAGCCTCTGCCTGTCACATTCTTCTGCTCTCTCAAATCAGCTGAAGTTCTAAGCACCAAGAAGATGAACACTAATTGCAGATGGGTGCGATTTCTCCAAGGAAATTGTTCTGTTGTCTGCCTTTGCCATACATAACACACGCCACGAAATGAAGAACAACCTTCCATTTAAAATGCCCTTGAATGCATGAGCTGAGAGCCTAATAGGTATCTCTATAAAATTTTCAAAAGGCCACAACTCAAATTTGAGAAGGAATTATAAGCAAGCAATGTTAGGAGAACGTCCTCAGCAGTGCCTCCCAGCACGTGCCTCTACAGTATAAGAGGAGCAGACTGTGTGGACCTTCCTCACCACTTCATGGTATAAGAGCCAGACTGATGCCAGGCCCAGGGACAGACACATGCAAGACTGAAGCTCTGTGACATGAAAGAAAATTCCCCACGGGCTTTGGTCACAATTACTGAGCCTCAGCAGTAACACGGCAGTCGCTGGAGGGAGGGGAAAGCTGTGCGCTGGACGTGGCTACTTTGGTGCCTGGCCCTGTGCTTTAGGTGGGGCCAATGCTGAGACCCCTATCCTGGCACTTCACCAGCTAGAGCCCTCCCACATCCCTGGAGGTTGGTGCCCAGACTTATAGATGAGGAAGCTGTGACCTTAGAGGCGCTGGGTGACTGACCAGGACAGTACACCCCATAAAAGTTGGGACTTGGATTTGAACCCAGCACAGTCCTCTCAGAGTGGAACTCACGGCCCCCACCAGCTAAGACGTTGGGGCTTGACATCTGAACTCCTGGAGAGGGGGCTGGGAGAGATGGGGGAAGGGCAGTTTCCAGGTGTGTCTGGTCTGATACGGAGCCAACTGCTCTCAGGGGAGCCCAAAGAGGAGACCTGACTTGGGCCCCCTCCTCTTGTCCTTCTCTGTCTCCAGGGTTAGAACCACCCCATGGCAGCTCCTCCATTCTTAGACAGGTCCTACAGGCTGCAGGCTGGGGCCATGCCGGAGGGCGAGCCCCAGGAAAAAGAAGTGCTCCACCTGGACACACCTCCCATTCTGGGCAGCTCCTTCCACAGGGCCCTGTCTGGGGCTGGGAGCCTGCAGCCGCTGGACTCTTCCCCAGGGCCTTTCTGGAAAAGTAGGTCCCCCAGGCAGGAGAGGGAGGAACAGGCACAGGAAGGATGGATGTGGCTCTTCTGTCCCGTGGAAGGCTCTATGGGATGGACTGACAGGGAGGGGGCAGGAGAGGAGCCTGGGTGGTGGTGGGGACGGTGTCTGACCCTTGTCCTAAAGGAAGGTTCCACAGTATCTTCCCATAATACTGCAGTCTTTAGCCTGTGGCTTCACCTGGATCACAACACAGCACCTCCAGAGCCCTCTGCTTCCTGGCTTCCCTGACTCACCTTGGCCACAGAGCCATTGTCACGATGTCAGGTCAAACATCTGTTGCCACCCAGAAGTGAGTAAGAGGGGACACAGGGGAGGGTCGTGTCTGGAGGCACTCTGCAGCCCAGCCAGCTGCTTCATGGGGGATCTCAGGCAGGTGTGGCAGCAGGAAGCCAGGGAGCAATTACTCGGGAAAGGCGGACATCAGGGAAGCATCAGAGCCAGGCCAGCCCCGCCACCCTCCTCCTCTACAGGAGGCTTTTGTTGTCAGTTACAGATGCCGCTCCTGCCACCTTTGAGTCCAGTTTGGGAGTGAGAAGCAGCTCTTCAGAAAGACAGCACCCCCAGAAGAGGGCGGAGATTCCCTCATCCCACTGTTTTGACTGCTTTCAGAAGAGGCTGTCCTGGTGGCAGAGGGGTGAGAAGCCTTTTTCAGGGATGAAAAACATTCCTGACCATTTGTATCACATACCCAATTGCCTGACCCCAGGAAAGGGTGGCCAGGAACTGGTTGCATTTGTTAAAGCACCATGTATGTGTTTTCTGTTGTGTCTCAAGATTCAAAGCAAAAAGGTAAAAGGGAAATCATGAGAAAGAAGTTATTTAAAAATATGTCACACACTCAGGGAGTCGGAGTTTGAAAGCTGAATGCTCTCTGCAAAGTTTCCTAGTTAAGCGTTCTCATTTTGCAGGTGAGGAAACATGCCCAGAGAAGTAAAGAAACCCTCGAGAAATTGCACAGCAATTAGTGTGGGAGCAGAGCCAGAACTTCCGTGATGCCTGCGTGATCCTGCCTGATGATTTGGAAAAGCTGTGTTTTACGTTTTAGCCTCAAGCCAGACTGCATAACTGGGCGGAGGTGTGCATGTGTTCATGTTTAACACATGGGATTGGAAAGTGAGCATGTGTTCAGGTTGCAAATGAGGGCAAGAGGGGCCCGGGTTCCCCTTCACAAAGTACGCTGGCTTGGTCAGCCTCCGACAAGCAACTGGAACTTCAGCACAAACCACGTTCAGCTTCTATCACCAAAATAAGCAAAAGACTTCAGTGTAAACCACAGCTCACAGAAATGTGGCTGGGAACATTGCTCCTCTCTGACCTTCCTGGAACTGCAACTGGGAATTCCTGGAGCCACAACGCAACCCTTACAACAACGTTACGACAGGATATGAGCCCAGAGCGTGGTAACTCCAGCCTCCCTTCCAAATGGAACGAAGTCGAAGCCTTTCGCAGCTTTAACAGGAATGGGAGTGCAGAGTGAAGCTTACCAAACGAGAAATGGGCATCTGGGGTTCACCTTGAGTATCCTCAAAGGGCAGCAGGGATGGGCATCTCATGGAGGAGATGAGAGGCAGCCCTAAGATGCCTGGCACAGGCCGCCCATGCAAGCCAGGATGGTGCTCTGGGCACATGGTACAGATGGGTTACAGACGATGGCCCGGCAATGTCATCAGGAACCCTGCATCATCCCCGGGGAAGGAGGGTGGGCAGGGGGTGCTGTTCTTTCAGCCACTGGATGTCAGCCTGAGCAGATCTCTCCAGGAGAGAATCAGAACCATGTGGAAAGAATGCATGAGTTTAGGAGCAGGAATAAGAGGAGAACCCGGGTGGGCGTGCGCGTGGCCGGTGGACACATGCCTCACCTGGTAAGGAGGAGCTTCTGTGTGGAGGGATGCATGTGCCGTCCTGCACTGGCAAGGGGTGTGAAGGCAACATGAGCATGGCTGACACACATGCAGTGGCGGCACCATTCCAGAATCCTGTCATCACAAGAGGACTGGGATTGGGCCTGAGCTTGAATTCTGGCTCTGCCCCCGGCCAGCTGAGTGACCTTGGGCAAGACTTAGTTTTTTATACCTGCAAATTATGGTTAATAATTATACCTTTCATTAAAGTTAGTTGTGAAGGCTAAATGAGAAGAGTGCTTGTGAAGAGCTTGGCTCGTAGTCAATGTTCAGTAATTGAGGACCGGAGCCAACATTTATTGAGGGATTACTATGTGCCAGGTATTTTACCAGGCTCCAGGACACAGGATAATGAAGACTGACTCAGGTATGGCCTCAGAGCCTAGGGCCTGAAGAACTAAGGCTGGTGTGCAAGCTGCACTCCATTTCTGGGTGGAAATGTGAACATATCATACACCAACCGGCCCAGTGAACCAATTCCTGTTTTACCCTCTGTCCTCCTTGATGTTTGTTCTCTGAAAATAACTGCTTATCCTACAGCAGATTCAACAGTCACATTTCTATGAAGATAAGTGTTTCCTGTTACCACCAGCATGACCAGCATCACTACCATTGGTACTGGCCCCATCCCCACCAACACTATCACCATCACCATCTTTATTACCACCATTGCCATCATTATCACTATTGTCACTACCATCACCATCTTCATCATCACCATCATTACCACCATCACCACCATTAACACCATGCCACCACCATCACCATGATCATCATCACCGTAACACCACCACCATCACCATGCCACCACCATCACCATCATCACCATGCCACCACCATCACAATCATCACCATCACCGTTAACACCACCACCATCACCACCATTATCACCATGCCACCACTATCACCATTATCACCATCGTCAAAACACCACCACCATTACCATCATTATCACCATGCCACCACCATCACCATGATCATCATCACCGTAACACCACCACCATCACCACCATTATCACCAGGCCACCACCATCACCATTATCACCATGCCACCACCATCACCATTATCATCATCACCATCATTACCACCATCACCATCATTATCACTATGCCACCACCATCACCATGATCACCATCACCGTAACACCACCACCATCACCATCATGCCCACCACTATAACCGTGTTACATCATCACCATTGCTATCATTACCATCATCATCGCCACCATCATCACGATTATCACCATCATGACTGCCATCACCAGTCATCATAACCACACCACCGCTGTCACCAGCACCATCATCTTCACTCTCCTCAGCATTACCACTGTCTCTTCATCATCATTTCAGGCACATTATTGAGCACTTACTCTCTGGCAGGCCCTTTGTTAAGCCCCTACATAGATTATCTCATTGGCTTTCAAGTGAAGCACCCTTTTCGTGACAGCATGGGCCAGCAGCATGTATGTCACCCAGAGCTTGTTAGAAACCCAAACCCTCAGGCCCTACCAGACCCACCGATTCAGAATCTGTATGCCAGCATTACCCCCAGTGATTTGCAGGCATGCTTACGTTTGAGAAGCCCCTGGCTCAGTTAAGAAGATGGCGTTCAGAATGGCACCGTGTCTCAGCAAAAAGTGACTACTTTGGAGAGAGTATCCCATCATCTTTCTCCTTCCCCTTTTTTCCTTCTCAGAGACCCCACTGAACAATCCTCTGACAACCTCACTAGGAAATGAAAACAAAGAGGCAGAAGAAAATGGCAATGCTTTTGTGTGGTGGAGATAGAGCTTGGAGTGGAGAGGACCATGAGGAGGGAGCTGAGTCATGAGTGGTGGTGGGCTGGCAATCCCCCCCCAGCCATGCCCTTCATGCCATTCATAGCCTGGAGTCCCGAGGGAGGAGATCTTCCTGCGACGATTCCCCTGAGTCAGGGTCCGTCTGGGTGGAGATGAGTTTGCATCTCCAGGGGAGGGAGAAGGGGCCAAGGATGGCCCCGGGCACTGCCAGTCCTCACTTGAAAGCTTTGAGGACACCTGACGGGGAAGCCTGCACCCCCCCCAACACTGCCTGCGTTCTGGAATGAAAATCACGTCCCATTGACAAAAGCAAATCAACATTTTCTGAAAGTTCGCAAAATCTTAAGAGTACCCCCCAATATGTCAACAAATAATTGGGTTTAACAAAGGCTTAACACTTGGGATGTAAGAGTTTTGATCCATAAAGTGCAGCCTAAGGTATATTTTTCCCCGCTCAACTTCTATTAAATGCATGATTCCAATAGATCATTTCAAACACGACCAAGAACTGGCTGCTGAACAAACCGAAGTGAAGCAGATTTTCAAAAAGTGACTTCAAATGTACAATGTTGGGCTCAGATAGAAGAATTTAATTTTTATAAAACCCTAAGAAGGTTTAGTCGTCTTTTTAAACATAGGTTTTTTGAAATACTTAAATAGAAAACATCCTACTCCTAAGTCTGTTTCATACTAGAATGAAACCTGATAATTAGAAATCATGTTTCTAGTAGGGTATTTTTACACTCTGGAAATGTAGGACAATTTCCTACTAAATGAAACACTTTGTTACACAGATTTGTCTTTCCTCCTGGAGTTTTTAAGTTCTGATTATCAGGAGGAAGGGGTGGACTTTAAATTCATCTTTCTGGCCCCCAACCTGATCTACAGTAGATGTGGGCCAGGCCTCCCACCCATGTAGCTGAATCTTCTGCTATGTTCAGGCTTCCTCTTTTCTTTAAATGAAAGTGGCTGTTTTCTTTGTAAGTATAAAACAAACCGAATGTAAATCCAGTGATTACATCGAGTAGGATTTTATAGATTACTTTTAAGGTTAAAAAAAATCTTACTGGCAACGATACAGAGGATTGTCAGACAACATAAAATCAACTGGTATGGAAAGAAAGAAAATCCAATACCTTTTTGTGGTTCCCCTGTTTGCCAGGAAAAGAACAAAACAAAACAAAAAAGAAAACCTGAGATGACCACACAAATGGAAACACTTTTTCAGGGAGCCTGGAGATTTCCTTGCTCAAGTGAACACACAGGCAGAGATGCTCTCAGAGCCTCCCTTTCCCCAGGAGGCAAGCAGGGGCTTCTGGTGCAGGGAGAGGAATTCTTCATTGGCCTGAAGGCTCTTAATTCACCTTGTGAGAAAAACCCTATAGGAACCAAACTCCAATCTTGTTCGATTCCTCTGACTTCTCAGCCTCAATTCTGGGTTTGTCTGGGCATAGCAGTTCCCAGGATAAATTATGTTTGATGTATTTGAAAACTTCCATTCATTTGAATGGCTGCATAATTGTCATATCTTTTAAAATTGTTTTTGGAATTTAAAAAGTTATACATATTAACTAGAGAAAACTATAAAGAAGAAATTTCAAGTCCCCAATAAAACACCCTAGAAAATATTAATTAGCATTGAATACCTCTGTTTCCTTCCATTCTTTCCCTATACATGTGCATTCTCTCCTCGTTCCTCTCCCCCGCCCTTCCCGTCCCCCGCTATTCCCCTTCCCCCACCCTGGCCCCACCCTGCCCTATCCTTTTTCTCTCTCCTGCTCCCTTCCCTACCTTCCACTCACCCTTTCTCCTTCCTCTAGTTGCAAACCTCACTTTTCCTTTGGGACCCCCCTCTTGCTCTGTTCATGCCTGGGGTTCAGGTAGAGCTTTGCCCCCTATTCCAGTAAATGCTCTGAGGCATGATTGTTAATCTCTTATTGACGTCATGCTTCTGTGCTTTCTGTTGAAGACTCTCAAGGCCCTCGTGACCTGGCTGCTACCCACTCCGCTACCCCACGTGGAGGTGCCCCCCGGGTTGGGCTTCTCCAGCACTGTTTCACCCCTAATGTGTCAGTCCATATCCTTGGCCTGGCCAATTCTTGCCTGCCCTTTATACGTGGCTAATTCTTACAGATCCTTTCATTTTGGCTGAGCTACAAATTTCTCCAGGAAGCCTTCGCATGGTACTCCTCGCTTTCCTGTCTTACCAAGCCCAGCGCAGGTTCCTTTTCTGTGTGATCTTCCAGCCTCCAAAGCACTCATGGCATTGGGCTCGTATGGCCAAATTATTTATCTGTACCTCAGATGCAGGGTACACTCACAGTGGGGGTCAGGGGCTGGATCTGTCTCTACCCACCCCTCACACTTATATTCCCTGCACCTGACATTGCTCTTGACACTTGGCTGATGTTCAATAAAACATCTTCAATGGCTATCATGACTGCACTGCAACAAATATACTTTTAAGTATGCCTTGGGATACATTATACTTTCCTGAGGATAAATTCTGTGATGTGAAACTGCTGAGTTGAATGCTGTACGTTTAATATTCTTAATATCCATTTCTAACCTGCTCTACCAAAGGGTGTATACACTTCCACTCTTCCAAACTGTAAGAATCCACTCACTTTCCTGAAACCCCATCAATACTGAATTGTAGTTTTTAAAATCTTTGCCAATCTGATGGACAAGAAATATGACCTCATTTGAATTGGCATTTAAGTATAAATCAACTGGAATGATTTCTCACATATTCATTAGTCACTTATACTTTCTTCATGATTGTCTTAAGCCCTTTTTAAATTCAGCGTGAACGTCTTTTGCTTCCTGATTAGTAAAAGCTCATCGCTATATTCACTATATTTATGCTGCCAATATTTCTTCCAGTAGATTGCTTGCTCTTTGCCCTTGATTTGGATATTTTAATATCTGTAAGTTAAAAATGTTTAATTAACTACTGCAATCTTATCCCTTAGAGTTTTTTCCCTCTACCTTTATGTTAAGCAAGGACATACATTAAATCTAAGGGGATTGTGTCCTATGTAAATTATAAAAGCTTATACTTTAGAAGGTTATAAGTTAAATTTCAAAAACATATTAAGAATGTAAGACATCAACTTGAAGGGACTTCTTCATTGTATTAGTGTGTGAATGGAAGCATTTTCTGAGTCCCCTGTTGACTTTTGCTTGCCATATGCTGTAAATATATATATCCTTGCACTTTAATAGCTTTAGTTTAAAAAATAATTTCTTCAATCTACTAGAGTCTGAGGTTTGCCAGAATAGTACAGTCCACTAAGATTAAAGTTTGTGAGAGACTTATTCACTATATTTTTTCTTCTCTGTGTTGAAACATTTGTCTTGCTTTCCCCAGGGTTTTTGTAATAACGATGTCTTCTCAGGATCTTTGAAATCTTAGAAGGGAGGAAATAATGCAACAGAAATAGAAGATTACTAGGAAAAAAACAGTCCAAGCTACTGGGTCCCTTACACCATATAAATGTCTTGATGATAGCTATCTTTTCAGCGAAACTGCCACTGTCCGTAATTCTAGCTACTGTGCCATCCGTAGCCACTCCCCTCCGATGACTGGTCCTGACATGATGCCTTCCTTACCTTCCATCCTCTCCTGGTCCTGCTGGGGGACTCCTGTGTCTACCAACAGGACTGCCACCAAGGTCACCCATTACCCACTCTGCTCAAATGGAAAGACAGGTTCTTTTCCTGATCTTATTCTCCCCACAGGAGCACAAGGTCAGCCCACTACTCTCTCCTCCTGGCAATGCCTTAGGTCCTGAACTCCTTCCTTCCTCGGGGCCGCTGCTCTCTGTTGGCACCTCCTCCTCTTCCCGACCTCAGGGTGCTGGGCTGTGGAGGAGATACAAAAGGATGAACGGGATTGGTCCAGGACGCGCTTGTCTTCCATGTCTTCTTTCTTTAGGTGACTCAGTCAAGTCTCAACGTAGATTCTTTTGATCCCCAGCTGTTCTTTCTCAGCCCTGAATTCTAGAATAACTAATTGCCTTTCTGACCTCTCCATCTGAATGTCCAACAGACACTGCAAACTTCCTATGACTGAAAGCAACTCTGGAGGTGAGTGTCCCTCACCCCATTGTTTCCTGTGACGGGCTGAATGCTGGCCTCCCCAAAGACGTACACATCCTAATTCCTGGAACCTGTGAAGCCATCACTTCATTTAGCAAAAGGACTCTGCTGATGTGATTACATGAAGGAGCTGGAGGTGAAGGAGATCATCTGGGTAGACCCAATGTAACCACAAAGGTCCTTATAAGAGAGACAGGCAGGCAGGTCAGAGTCAGAAAGAGAAATTAGAAGATGCCACATTGCTGGCTTTGAAAATGGAGGATGAGGTCAAGAACCAGGGCATGCTGGCAGCCTCTAGAAGCTAGAAAAGTCAAATAAATGGGATTTCCCCCAGAGTCTCCAGAAGGAACACAGCCCCATCGACACCTTGCTCATATCCTAGTGAGACTGATTTTGGACTTCTGACCTCCAGAACGGCATGACAGTAAGTTGATGTTCGAAGCCATCAAGTTTGTAGCAATTTTTTTAGAGCAGCAATAGGAAAATGATATATTCACCAGCACCACCAAAAAACCCCAAATGGAGCCAAGCAATCTGCTGTCTCTGTGTTCTCCTCCTCCTCAGCCAACACCTACACTGTCCCTTCAACTCCCAAGGCCAGCATCTCAGATATCAACCTTTCATCACTTTTTCTCTTATAGTCCAATAAATACGTCCTCAGCTGGTGAACGTGCAGCAAAACGAGTGACTCGTGACGATGGCCTAGTTAGGTGGCTATTCCTGCAGCCCAGGGCAACGTGATGAGGGCTGGGACTGGACAAGCAATGGTAGGACTAGGGAGGAAGAGAAGGAATGTTAAAAATATTTAGGATGTAAATTCCACAAGACGGGAGCAAAGAGGAGTGCGTGGGTAAGTGGGGTCACTGATGGGAGGGAGGGCGGGGGCAGTCGGGAGAGTCTGTGGGGAAAGACGTGGCATCTCGATATGTTCCTGCTACATTTGGGGTGCACATGGAAGACATCCAGGCAGAAAGTGTCCCCTACCACAGTCAATTCAAGGGGCCTGGGCCTGGGCTCTGGGGACAGGTGTATGCGGGAGATGTGCACTTGGACTTCATTAGTGAAGAGGTGGGAGTTCACGGGTGGGTCCCCATGGCCCAGGGTGTGCAGGAGAAGAATAGCCAAGGGCAGCACCCCGAGAGTGCCAGCATTTCAGACCCGAGTGGAGGAGACGCAGTTCTGAAGAGGCGGGAGAGGACCCCGAGGCGTGACAGAGAGGATGCTAGAGGAGCCTTGTCACAGAACCAGGGGAGGAGAGTGTTAAAGGAGGAGAACCTGAGGGTGTGTGCTGGATACAATGGAGTCCACATCAAGTCAGCTCCAGACAAGGCCCTGCTCGGGGAGGAGGGAGCACAAGTAGCAGTGAGAGGGATAAGAACCAGCGGGTACCGGCCAGGCATGGTGGCTCACACCTGTAATCCCAGCACTTTGGGAGGCTGAGGCGGGTGGATCACCTGAGGTCAGGAGTTCGAGACCAGCCTGACCAACACAGAGGAAACCCCGTCACTACTAAAAACACAAAATTACCTGGGTGTCATTGTGGGCTCCTGTAATCCCAGCTATTTAGGAGGCTGAGGCAGGAGAATTGCTTGAACCTGGGAGGCAGAGGTTGCAGTGAGCTGAGATCGTGCCATTGCACTCCAGCCTGGGCAACAAGAGCAAAGTTCTGTCAAAAAAACACAGAAAACAAAGACTAAAAGAACCAGCAGGCACGGGGAGTGGAGAAAGACTGAGAAAGGTAGAAAGGCACTGCAGGGCCCACATGGTTTGGGTAGGCGGCTGGGGAAAGGAAGCATAGTGTTAAGGATCGTATGTCGTGGACTGCATGGGAGCTAGGAAGGAGGGAGAGGCTGGAGACAGACATGCTCTGCAGGAGACAGAAGGCAGATGGAGCCTGGGTCTCCAAAAGCCTCAACCATCTCGTGGGTGTGCTGTGCACTCGTGGGGGTGCTCTGCAATTATCGAACACTTGTGAACCAAACGTTCTAATCAATAGGAGGAAAGTAATCAAACGTTTCTAATAAGGGAACTCCCTCCACTTGGACATTTTAAGGTGAGTCCCACCTGAATTGGAAATATGCTTCTCTTACTGTAGAAGCGGTCTGTGATTTACACTAACAGATAAAGAAGTAAGTGGCAACTGTGTTTACATTGCACTTGGCATTTTATGATCCTTCGTATACATAATTCTGTATCCCCTAAGGTTCTATAAAGGAAAAGAGAAGAGATTAAGGAAGGGGAAATATATCATTGTTATCTTTGTGTGTGTATGATGGGAAAATAAACACGCAACTATTTTACAGTAAAGATAGCATAAGCTGGCTGTATCTACACCTCCCAAGGAAAATAATGAAGAAGCTGATAATACACAGTAGGCTGAGTACAGAAATTCTCTAGCTCATGGGCAGGCATACCATTCCTATACAAAGAAAACCACCAGGCAGAAGTTCAAGCATGTCAAAGAAAAAAGATAGGAAGGAAGTGTACTAAAATGGGATCAGATTCTGCGTCATTTCTCTTTTTTTCCTCTTGGCTTACGTATGCTTATTTTTTATGTAATCATCATGGGCTGCATTTATAATGAGAAAATTAATAATAGTAGTTACAATTAAAATTGCATATGTTAATAAAAACTCGTAAGTATTCTTTAAGCGGACATAAAGCAGCTCAGTGCTTTTTGTTTGTTTGAAAGCCAGTTAGATTCCTGTTGCCACATCTCAAATATACAAATGCAGATTAACGCTGCATCTGATATCCAAACACCGGCTTAGAAAACAGATCAGTTACAACATTTTTAGTTCAACAAGATGACTCCTTCTTTACTTCCCATGTGCCTACTCTGCCCAATAATGAGCTGAGTACGGTGGAGGATGTAGAGGCAGGTGCGATGCAGCATCGAACTGAGAACTTGCCTGGCGAGAAACAGAAACACACACTCATCCCGACGGTGTCGGCCTAGCTGGATTCTCAGCCTTGAAAGTGCAGGTTTGTATTTCCCTCCATCTATCTGTGTGAGGAGGTGGAGAGGCAAGAATGGCACTGGGCCAGTGATCTGGAAAACAGGAATAACTCCGAAAGGAGGGAGGATGGCTAAGGCCAATGCTCATACCAGGCAATAACCAAGGAAAGCCCGCCTGCTACCAGGGATGGCTGAGGTGCCAAGCAGTTCCCCATCTCAGGGCCGAAGGAGCACGTGGAGAGACCCACAAATTGTAATGTGGCATGAACCAGGCATCGCGCTGCAGGTAGGAACTGAGGCAGGCCTCCTGGGACTGACACTGCAGATTGGGAATCAAGGCAGGCCTCCTGGGACTAGGACTGGATGGACAGGGGAGGAGGTGGAAGAGTCGGGGGAGCTGGAAGAGGGGTGGAAGCGTCATCTCCACATTGCACACAAGGCCAGGCTCCTCACATGTCACTGAGTCAGGCCAGGCTACTGCAGGTTGGGGCCACCCTGGGAGCCCAGGCATCTCCTGTTCTGTGGCATCTGCCACAGGTGACTATCAGGAAGCTGCCCCCTCACCAGGGAGGGTCCTGGCCTGATGGTGACCACGGCCTTGAGGGAGAGTGGGCTTAGCTACAGGATGAACCTCAGGCCTGGGTGTGTCACAGGAGGCTCTGTTGCCTTGAGGCAGCAGCACAACAAAAGCACCAACATGGCCACTCCAGGGCCAGAGAGGACACATCCGGAGGATGACAGGAAGAGGGGGGCGTGGACTACTGGGCTCCAACCTGAGGTCCCCTGAGGTGTGAGTGCTGGCTCTGCCCTCAGGAGTGATGAGAGCAGGGGAGCGTGACCACAGGGCTCTGAGTCGGTCCCTGGGGTGTGAGTCCTGGCTCTGCCCTCACTGGCCTTCAGGCCTTCCTCAAGGGACTTGAACTTGCCAAAGGAGTATGTCTGCATCCGTGAGGCGTATCTCCAGGGGCTGTTGGAAAGACAGCTGCAGCACACCATCTAGCCCAGCCATGCTCAGCAGATACCGCCAGGACGTGTGTCTCCCTCAGCCTCCTCGCCCCTTTCTGGTCTCCTCCCACTTTCTGCTCCAGACTTCAAGGGAAGAAAGGGCTCCATAGTCTACAAATCTGCTTACAAACCGCCGGTTTCTATGAATCATAATGGCCATGTTCCATGAAAGTGGTGGCGTCAGGAACACAAGGGTCAAATCGCAGGACCTGGCAACTGGCTGGGTAAGCAAGAGGGCGGGTGTGGGGGACACAGGGATCTGGGTCAGGGGAACACACAGAGGAGGGGGTGACTGTACCGTGAGCTGCACAGGACCTGGCCGCACCAAGGGGCTGGGTGAGCAAAGGCGAGGACAGCCCAGGGCCTGGCCGACAGAAAGGCAGAGCTGGGCTGGAGGGGGCATCTCGGACGGGCGCTGAGGCTGTGCCAGGGCTTTGGGTTCCAACCTGAAAGGGACAGGTCACCAGCTGGGAAGGAGGAACACATTTGCGAGTCAGAAGGGAATGTCCTCACGCCAGAACAAAGAAGCCAGGGGATGCTGGAGCTCAGGCCAGCAAGTGACCATGGAGACAAAGAAAGGAAGGTTATCCAAGGTTACCCAGAGCTGGGCCCAGGTGGCGTCAACAGGCCTGCTGCCCTGGGGGACAGCTGGGGCAGACCCTGCAACTCTAGGGTGTCTGGCTGGGGCCACTGGTCAGATGGAGATGCCAGGGCCTTTGATGGGGAAGCCCCCGGGATAAGTGGGGAGCAGGAGAGCAAACCTGTGAGCTCAGGCTGGGGTTTGCTGAATCTTAGATGCCTGTGGGACAGTTCAGTATGGATGGCTTGGTTTCTGGAAATTGCCAGACTGATCTGGAACTCCAGATAAATCAGAGCCTGGGACACAGATGTGGATACTGTGTGGGAGTGTGGAAAGGAAAGACAGCAAGGCCCCATGGAGTGGGGCGGAGGAGCTGAAGAAGCACCCTCAGGAAGGAGCACTCACAGGAAGGAGCACCTGCAGGAAGGAGCACCCTCAGGAAGCAGCACTCACAGGAAGGAGCACCTGCAGGAAGGAGCACCCTCAGGAAGCAGCACTCACAGGAAGGAGCACCTGCAGGAAGGAGCATCCTCAGGAAGGAGCACCCGCAGGAAGGAGAACTCACAGGAAGGAGCACTCACAGGAAAAAGCGCCTGCAGGAAGGAGCCCCTGAAGGAACTACCAGATCTCCAAGGATGGAGAAACCTCTGTGGGCAGCACCACAGCCAAGGGGCAGGGCCACGTCTGGGAAGAAGCGGGTAACAGGAGCCGTCCACCCTGGGCATGGGCAGGCAGTGTGGCATTGCCTGCAGAGAATCTAAAACAATACAGAGCTGACCGGAGGCTGCCTGCTTTTGATTATCACATGCATTGCCCATTCTAAACAACGTCAGTGATAAAGCATTCCTCTCCACCTGGGCCAGCCTCGCCCACAACCCCTTGCCCTATTTACCCAGATGCTTCTGCATTAATTAACACGTTTTCTAGCACTCTTCAAATAAATACCCTCATGACACATCTAATTCAGATATTTTCTTTAAAACTGCTGTTCCCTTTTCTGGACTCTGAGATACATAACTCCTTATTTTATTCTTTGCCTTGGCTGTTGGAACTCTATGGGAATCTTTTGTGTGTTTGCTGGTGTGCAATTTAAAATTAATTAGAATATTTTCAAATAATAGAGAAATAGAGAGGACTTCTATTATTCTATTATATTATTAGAAAAATAGAGGGGACTCCCCTATACCCATCACCCCAACTCAACTCTCATTAACTCAGGGCCAACCTCATTTCATCTACGGCAGTACCCTCTCCCCCTTCCTCTCACTGAATTATTTTGAAGCAAATCCCAGATGTCTTCACTGGAAACACTTCAGCAAAGTTTTGCTTTCAAAACATTTCTTATCTACAGTATCTTAATATATTTTTGTCCTCCTCCATCCCTTTTCCTTTCTACTTGGTTTTCATCTTTATACTGGGCCGTGATCCTTATTATTTTGGCTGCGCCACTTCAAATAATATTTGGTTATAGGTAGAGCCTGAATAAAAATCAAAATGTTCCTAATCACACGCTGTCAATCAGCCCATTGCACATGATGGTCCAGGTTAAGCATTGCACAGCTTCAGGGGCCCCTGTTCAGAAGAACCCTAATGTACATCCTGTCTCCTGCCCTAGAGTGATGGGGAGCTCGGGACAAGCTAGGATGATATAACGATCAGGGCGTGTCATTCTGTGCTCTCATCAGTGCCCAGCGCAGTGCACTGAACTCAGGAGTGATGCACTGTTGACTGAATTAGGGATGAATGGTAAAAGAATGGGTGAAAGTACTGGCCCTACAATAGCATGGAAGAAAACAGAGCAAGGATAATAGTTACCGACATAAAATCCTTACCCAAAGCATTCCTTTAAAAAAAAAAAAAGATCATTACAATGGTTATTTGTAAAATATTTTACATTCTGTTTGTAAAAATGCAACTTTCATTCCTTTTTAGGAATATATGCACTGCGTAAAATAAAGTCTTTCAAAACTCTCCCTACCATCATATTTTAAATTAAATCCTGGCTCACGCCTGAAATCCCAACATTTTGGGAGGCCAATGTGGGCAGATCACCTGAGGTCAGGAGTTCAAGACCAGCCTGGCCAACATGGTGAAACCCCGTTTCTACTAAAAATATGAAAATTAGCGAGGCATGGTGACGCACTCCTCAGGGCTGTAATGCTAGCTACTGGGAGTCTGAGGCAGGAGTGGCAAAGATTGCAGTGAGCCGAGATCACGCCATTGCACTCAGCCTGGGAGACAAGAGTGAAGCTCCATCTCAAACAAAGAAACAAAATTAAATAAAGAAAGAAATGAAATCCTGAGAACTTAAGTTCTAAACTCATATGGTAACCGTTTTACTCTCCATATGCATCTCATCACTGCATGTTGTGTAGTGTAATATCACAATAAAATTTAGTTTTTAAAGTTGTAAGTCAAAAAACATATAGACTATTCTAGAAATTAACACAAGGACACAGAATGTAATACCCAGACCAAGAACATGTACAGTATAATACTCAATTATCGATGTCATTACTTCTTCCAGGTAACAGCTCATAAAATAAATCCATAGTTCTCTGCCAGCTAAAAAGTCACAAGAAACAGAAACTCCCTTAAAATCTTAGTCTGTTTCTGAGGGCAAACCTAAGATTTCATGGGCACTCACTCTGCTCTGCTAAGTTTTTCCCTGTCTTTTTGGTAAAGAGGATTTGCTCCAGAGGCTATGTAGATGGATGAATTATTCATACAGAATGAGATAAAAGAAAGTTTCAGGGACTAAAATAGTTAGGCCTCAGGTTCTATGATTTTGATCACATTGACTAAGTAGGCATCTTGGGAGCTGAAATAAACCAAAATTAAGAAGTAAAAACGATGTCAACAATTATTTTAGCAAGCAGTAAGGGAGAACAACTTCCAGCAATAATGTCAGTGTTAAAGATGAGCTTTTGATGCTGAATTAATTCAAGTAACACCACATGTGCATATAACTTAACAATGTTTTCTAGATAACGGGTGAGATATGTAAACTACAGAAATAAAAATTATGTAGGAAAGAGAACCTCATTGTTTCCACTATCTATGAATATAAGAACTAATGTACTACTGGATGAAACCATAGCATAGAATATCAAGAAGGAATGTGTAGATAAAGCCTTTCCTATGAGATGTGACATGACAGTGAATTTTTGGTTGAGAATTTCATCTACTACATTTATGAAATCTGTTCTACGATTTCCAACCCTCAACTTTTTGGAGTACTTGGGGGTGTCTGGACCAATGTGCAGCTTGAAGCTTTAGTTCACAGGGTAACAAATCCTACCTTTCTAAAATAAATGGGTATGGGGTAACATTTTCCTTTCAGAACTTAAAGCACACAATATTTATGTAGGTCATTATTTCCTTTAAGAGAAAAAAGATCATCTTAAAATGGAGAATTACAACAGAATCCTTCACCATTGGATCTAAGGAATTACGACATGGTACACGTTTGCAACTTTTTGATCACAAATCCTAATATTAGACTCTCAAAACCTTGCAAGATTGAAGGAAAACCATTCAGTTCATTTAGAACTATCTGATTATGTATTCATGATTTTCTGATGGGAATCAAAATTCGGCCCCTTTCTAAAGGAAGGCCAATATCTCACCCCATAAAGGGCAGGTGGGATCCATATAGCAGGTCCTAGGTGACCTCTGGCTGCTGTGGCTTCCAAGCTGG
Organism: Cebus imitator; assembly: GCF_001604975.1. Classification (NCBI taxonomy): domain Eukaryota; kingdom Metazoa; phylum Chordata; class Mammalia; order Primates; family Cebidae; genus Cebus; species Cebus imitator. Next base: position 6,462,411 of record NW_016107422.1, on the reverse strand, counting down.
GATACGACACCCAATCACTGGGTGTCCACTGCCATGCCCCCTGCCCTCCTCCTCTATCCTTCTATGCCAAGCTCAGGCAGCACATCTGCCCCCCTCTGCCTGGAGTCAACTCAGCTCCCTCCTGGCTTGCTGTACCAAGTATCTACACTGCCCAGTGGTGCACGTGGCACTCAGCAGTGAAGTGCTCTGTCCACTGTGCGATGGCCAGCCGGAGCGGCGGAGACCTGGCTGAGCACTGTCCTTGCCTCCCACTCAGTGTGTGCATAGCTGAGGACCCTTTGCCAGCTGAAGAGGAGCTACGCAACCAAGACAGGCACACCCTTGAAAATCTTCATTCCACAGCATGCATTAAGCTCTGGACACTGAGGCACAGGCGATGCTTTGGGGGGCATCGGCCCCTAAGAGCGTGACAGAAGTCACACTTGTGCTAAGCTGTGCGGCAGCTGGGCCTCGGAGACAAAGCAAAAGGAACAGAATCGGTCCCTGTCAATGGCATTAACGGTAGTGGAGGAGACCTACATAAAATGAGTAAACACACAAGTGCAGAATCCTCAATGAGGAGATGCAGTTTAAAGGGATAGAAAGAAAATGCAAGGAGAGACTGAGGGTTAGGCAGGCCTGTTTCAGACAGGTGGTCAGCTGTGCTCTCTCAGTATCTGGGCTGAGACCTGAAGGTGGAGAAGGAGCTACCAGGTAGGCCGGAGATGGAGGCAGAGACTTCCAGGCAGAGGACAGAACACATGTGATCCTGCGGTGGAAGAGACGCCATGCTTGAGAAATGAACAAACAGCAGCTGGAACTCAGTGAACGAGTGACCTGCAGGGCACACTAGCCTGGAAAGTCACTGTCAGGAGACACCATGTCTTTCTGGGGACAACACAAAGACCCTGGGGAGCTTCACTTCTTGCTGTCACACCATCAGGTATCTATCCTGCAGCGAAAGGCCTTCCTTCTGCAGCTTGCTATGGTATATGCCAAACTCCTTGAAATAAAATCTAGAGTGCCATTGAAATGTCATTCAGTAACAGATGAACTGATAAACAAAATGTGGCATGTCCGTACAATGGAATGTCTTCCAGCTATGAAAAGCAATGAATTTCTGGTACCTGCTACAACATGGAAGAACCTGTAAATCTTACGCTAAGTGAAAGGAGCCAGACGCAAGAGGACACGTACCATAATAACTGCACTTACACGAGATGTCTAAAATAGGCCAATCAGTAGAGACATAAAGGCAAGCATTTGCCAGAAGCTTCAGAGAGACGGGCAAACGGAGAACAGGAAGTGACTTTAACAGGTTTGGGGGTTGTTTTTGGAGAGGATGGAAACTTTTTGGACTTAGATAATGGTGACAGCTATACAACCTTGTGAATATAACAGAACCCACTGAAATTGGACCCTTTAAAATGGTGAAATTTATATGAGTTACATCTCAATTAGAAAAATTGTAACCAGAAAAATAATACTGACTTCTTAAAAATATGTCATTCATTAAATTGCTTCCTTCCGTCTGAGAAATCGTGCCTTGTGTTCAAAGTGGCAGCATTTCTCTCCTGGGCTAAGTCTCTTCCTCCCAACAAGCAGGATGCCTCTATTGGGCCAATGTTCAATTTTCTGTTTATAAGACACGTTGAGGCCATGACAAAGCAGGTGTGTTCAAGGCGAGGGCAAACCGAGCCTGAACCCCAGCTTGCCACTTAATAGCTGTGTGGCCTGTGGCAAGCCGTGTGAATGCTCTGCACAGTGTCCTCATTTACAAAATGAGGACAAGAATGTTTGCAAGAACATCACTGCAAGTATTAGAAATTATATGTGCATGGAATAAATATAAGCAGCAGATACTTAATAAATGGTGTTACTGATAGTGCTATTGATACTTTGCAGGGTCTTGACAGTTAGTACATCTTATAAATTAGTGCATCTGTAGTTAGTTCATTTTATAAGTGCTATTTGGAATTCTCCACAGCAAAGAAAGCGTTAGTCGGGTACACTTTGTGAAACAGAGCTTTTTTTCTTTAAGCACGTCTAATAATCATCTCCTGACATACATGTTTGGAATCTTAGGCTGATTTTCCCCCCTCTTATATGAGTCAGTCTGCTTGTTTCCATTTATGCTTGCAAAGCTATGTTTCTGAAAAGTTGCATGCAAATCAAATTTTTACAATTCTGATAATATTTTCCCATTGTTCCATATTATATGCTCAGGGCTGATTTATCTTCATTTGTGATTCGTTTTCAATTGGCTGCAGATCCTAACAGTTTAGTTTTAAGCCTCTTTTCTCCCCAGACTCTGTCAAGTTGTAAAAACATACTTTAAAGCACCCTTGACATTTTAAGGAACCTCTAACTTACTATTTCGTAAAATCAGACGTTTACTCCTAAGGCTCTTCTACGAGCAGGGAATAGAGTTGTATTTATGGTTCAGCAGTAAACACTAAACAGGCTTGCTCATTTTCCATTGAAATTCCCCAAAGACTTTCAAAATCAAGGCAAAATGCAGGCAAATTAAGAACATGTAAGCAATTCTGGCCCAAGACAGGAGTATGGAGGTGGTGTCTGAGGGTTACTTCCCTTCTGTGAGATTGCGCGAAGGCAGCACTCTGCAGAGCGTGGGCTCCTCCGGCCCATCCACATGGGTCCTCCCCAACGCCCCTGACATGGGCTGAGCAAACCCTTTTAATGAAGACCAGTTGTGGCTTATTTGAGTTGGAATAGGCACGGAAGTGCTCTGAGTTTCTGACACAAATAACAAAGCCATGGCCAGGGTCCCAGGCTCCTCAAGATTTGAAGATGTCCACATTTGGGGAGAAAGACGTGGATACAGGTCTGCCTCCCAGCTCTGGGTTAGACATGGGGAGAAAGAGCTCTTGCTGGCTCTTTCTTATGTCTGGTTTTGATATCACAAAGGGCTGTGGACTTTTATGATCCTGTATAAGGGAATCTTCCACCACTCTCCACATTAAAACTGTCCCCTGAAAGGGATATGATCCAGCCAAGGCTGTGACACCAGAGACTTGTGAATACAAGCCCAAGGGGTGGCCACCCATCCACCCATATGGAACCAGCAATGACTTCATTCTTTTCCTTTTTCCCTCTAGACACGTTCAACCGGTCTGCGTGCGCGGAGCAGCTGTGATGGCTGCATCGTATTGCTGGGAGCAGGCCAGCGTCACCACGTTCTTGGGTGTGCAGCTGCGGGGGAAGACAGCACGGAGGCTGCCCCGACTGCAAGGGACTCTTAGCCTGAGGTTCCTGCCACAAGTTGCTGATGCCAACCACCAGCCCTTGCCAGATGTCTTGTGTTTGACTCTTGGATGCTTAGGCCGCATAAAAGTGAAATTTATGATAATGGATATCAATTTTGAGTGTGTAATTATAACCAGAGCAAGCCTTTATTGATCTCCTACTCTGTTCTCAAGGCCTCTCCGGCATCTCACTTAATTCTGTCAGTTCCCCAGGAGGCAGAAACTAACATTATCTTCCATGTCAACCAATGGGGAGCAACTCGTGTGTGTGTGTGTGTGTGTGTGTGTGTGTGTGTGTGTGTGTGTGTGTGTGAGAGAGAGAGAGAGAGAGAGAGAGAGAGAGAAGAGGTCATTCAGGCCAAGTTAAAACACTTATAGGATGTGTTTTTCACTTTCAAGGTGAATACATTTTTATTGAATTCTTTTTGTGGGGATAAAAGTGGTATTCTTGTAGATAGCTGCTTTCTGAGTAGAATACTAATGAGACAGAATACTCTGCTTTGTAGGTGCTTATATGCAAATATCTAGTCATTTTAGAGAACCAGCCAAATGGAATCAGCTTCTGATATCTTTCACAATGGAACTAGACCACGGCTATTTTTCAGAGGTAGGAGGGCTCCTGACTGTTGTGGGATGGCGCAGACACTGACAGTGGGGAATGTGAAGCTTAACCTCAGTGACTGTCCTCTATACGCCTTGAACAATTCTAGAGTAAATCAGTTCGGAAAAGCTTTGCATCTCTATAAAAACCTGGGGGAGTACATCATACCAACTGGATCAGACTGGGGGCAGAAGGTTTCTGTTTCTCAAATTCTAGTCATTTCCAGACTGCCTACTCATGTTTTGGCAACTTTGTGATTAGAGCACATGGATTTAGCCATAAAACTGTGGGTTTGATGGTCTTGAATACTTGGCAGTGAAATCTAAGATATCTAAACAACTCATCAAGTTTCTGATGTACAACTATGGGCAAAGTATGAATCCAACATGAGTTGTATGCAAGGGAAGCAAACAACCAGCTTCTGCCTTCATCTAATTCATACAAAATTCTGAGAGATCAGACAAACAGGGAAATCCAGCCGAGGGTCACACGCGGGTCTGTGATCATGCAGTGTACTGGCTGTATTTGAAGGCAACCACAGCCTGCATGGAAAAAGAGGAGAAGGTACAGATGGCAAGAAAGGGGCTACAGACTCCAGAGCAGCAGAGTAGGGGGAGCTCAGAAATGAGAAATGTCAGAATGGGCTTAGGTATTTCCAGCAAACTCTGACTGTCTGTCTGTTGGGGGATCATGGTAGACACAGTGGAAAGTTTAGACTAGAGATGCCAACTAACAAGACCTAATCCTGTTCCTTCAGCGGGAAAGCGTTACTTAAAATTTAATTCAATAAGTACATACTGACATCTATTAATTCATAGGTGTGGTGCTGGAGACACAGAAAGAAGACACTAAATGTCAAATCTCAGGGAGCTCATGCTCCATTAGTAAAGTAGACTTATTAATAGATCTAATGAAGTACACATGCTATGATAAAGAGAGATGTAAAGTTGTATGAAATGAAAGAGAATAGAAAATGCTACTTGAGTGGGGACAGGGATGGGGGGAACTAGAAACTGAACAGGAAAAGCTTTAAGAGAAAATGATGTTGGAGTTGTACATTAAAAAATGAGTAGACATTTACCAAGCAAAGGGGACGATGGCGTTCCAGACAAAAGAACAGGGTGAGCAGAGACAAGGAGATGTCAACATCTGGCCATGTTTGAAGATGGGGAGTCATTTCACAGAGGTGAAGCCTAGGCTTCGTGATGAGGGGAGGGGCTTGCACCAAGGAGAGGGAAGATAGTAAGCAGGAGCAAATACAAACAGCAAGGCTGGGGCAGACACAGAGACACAGGAACCACCTGAAGGCACCATGACATCTCACCAGCCTGAGGGAACCGTCAAGGGTGAGTGTGCATCACAGTGGCATGCTCCAATCTGTGCTTTGGAAAGGGCACTCATCTCTGTAAGACAAACTGGTGTCAGGATGTTACTGAAAGGTCATTGAGGAGACAAATAATACAGATGGGACTTGAGGTGAACCTACAGCAAGGCAGGGAAGAAGGAGGCACATCCCCCAGAGATGCTGAAGAACATAGAACTTAGACTAAACCTAGATGATGAAAGGAGGAGGTCTTGTCAGTCCAAGAAGGGAATGTGCACAATTGGGAACTGCAGCCCACTACAGAGGCTGGGAGGAGACCAGGAGCTCCCATTAGGAGAGGTTGGCTTTGGAAGATAGAGGGACATCCCTGAAAGGCTGGGCAATGGGCAGGAGGGCAAGGCTAGAGGAACTGCCTTTGGAATCGATGGGTGTGGAAGATAGGTCCCAGAGGAAGCCAGGGCCAGAGTCCAGACCCCAGGGCCAAGTATGAGGCACCCTAGCATCCACCTACACTTAGAAGGAGGAAGGGAAGGCAGTGAAGGGGATTTGCCATTGGAGAGGGAGGGAGCACCAGGAAAGAGTTATCATGGGAGTCAGGGCAGGGGGCTTCTCAAGGGGAGCATGAATGGCAGTGTCAGATGACAAGGAGGAAGTGGATTGAGAAGAAAGCATTGGATTTGGCAAGAAAGTGGCCCTTTTTTTGGGATGTCCAAAAGCACAGGTCATGGGGAGGAGAGGTGACAGGGGATGGTGTGGATGATGGATGAAGCGAGAGGGCTGCAGAGCCTACAGCTGTGTATAGTTTGGCTACAGGAAAAAGGAGAAAATTTGGGGATGGATAGATGGACAGATAGCTAGACAGACAGAGAGTGAGAGTTTTTTTTTTTTTTTTTAAATGTGGGGGGGTATTATGATTTTCAAAAGCATAAACTTTTAGCCTGTCCTTTGGGGAGTTATTTTGAATGTTTTGCCTTATCTCGTTTTTTCCATTATAAAACAAAATGGTGGAGACTTTTTTTTTTTTTTAATGGTGGAGACATCAGAGCACATTGAGAGGGGGAAAGGAAGGAGTACATGGGGAGCGATGCACAGGAAAAATGATAAAGACAAAGAAGATAATGAGGGGCACAAAACCCTTGCATTCTGGAGGAGAAAGACAGGAATAAATAGGACCTAAAACACAGGTAATCAAATGGCGTTGGGGACAAAAAATAACCCTTTTTCTCAGAAACTGGGAGAAGGATGAAAAGACAGTGATCTATAGATGTAAAGTTATGAGTGATTACTTAACTCTCCAATTTATTTTGAACCTGTTGTAAAATGCCCCAGTTTTGATAGTTTTATTCTCAGGAAAATAGCCACAGACAACCCAAGATGAACTATGAATATCCAGCCATCCGTGAGTCACATATCAAAACCTGGCAGAGACACAACAGAAAAGCCAAACTTCGGGCCACTATCCTTGATGAACATCGAGGCAAAAATCCTCAACAAAATACTATCAAACAGAATCCAGCAGCACATCAAAAAGTTTATCCAGCACGATCAAGTAGGCTTCATCCCCAGGATGCAAGGTTGGTTCAACACATGCAGAACAATAAATGTGATTTGTCACATAAACAGAACTAAGGACAAAAACCACATGATCATTTCAAGAGATGCAGAAAAGGCTTTTGATAAAATTCAACATTCCCTCACGTTAAAAACTCTCAATAAACTAGCTATTGAAGGAACATATCTCAAAATAATAAGAGCCATCTACGACAAACCCACAGCCAACATTATACTGAATGGGCAAAGCTGGAAGCATTCCTCTTGAAAACCAGACAAGACAAGGATGCCCTCTCTCACCACTCCTATTCAGCATAGTATTGGAAGTTCTTAACAGGGAAATCAGGCAAAAGAAAGAAATAAAAGGCATCCAAATATGAAGAGAGGAAGTCAAATTATCCCTGTTAGCAGACAACATGATTCTACGTCTATATCTATCAAACCCCATAGTTTCAGCCCAACAACTCCTTAAACTTTTATTTATCTACAGGAAAGAAGAAATATCACTTGTTATTTAAATGAAAATGGTTTCAAAATTGTATAAAATTACTTCTTGTTGGAAAATAACTCCAATTATCCTGTAAAATATCTGAGAGTGGTTTCCAAGAAAATCCTTTCCGTGTCAATCTTAGTGTATCTATCTTAAATCAACGTTACTAATACATAAAGGCCATTGCTAGAAAACTGAAGGAGAATCAAATGCATGCTTATTTAAACATTACTGCCTGTGGAGGGAGTTTGAAAACATCACCGTATAAAATACTCATGTAGAATATTAACTCTTCTCACCCTTTTTCCTAGACAAAATAGTTCCAATTCCACTCAAGTGCAATGTCAACAAAACCAGCAACAAGAAAAATTTCCCGGCAGCAGAGCCGCTAACCAAATTTCACTCAAGTATCATGGCAGTAGCAGGAACTTGGAAACCCTCGTCCATTCAACAATCATTGTTAGATATTTAGGAGAGAGCCTGCCATCTGTGACGTATGGACAATCCCAGTGCCCAGCTCAGGATTGGAAGCTGAGAAACTCATGTGCTTTCTGGCCCTGCGTCATAAGGGTCCGATGGCTTTCCACAGCCAAAGGAAAGAGTGAATCATTTAAGACAGGGCTTGGCGCCAATCTTGAGATTTAACGTATCAACCAGGAATTCTTCGCTGTTATCTAGTTTTTGGTAACAGTAAAAATGTCAGCCATGAATAATGAACACGGGACTCTAAAAATACCTCTCAAATCAGCATGGTTGCAACAAATAGATAAGAGAGTCAGCACACAGTGGCCATAATTTCCCCTCCCTCTCTGTCAAGCCACTCACTAAAACGCCAAGAAATAAAAACGAAGCCTGCCTCCTGTGATCCTGTGGCTCCACGAGCCAATGACGGCACGAGATGGTCTGAACTCCGTCATTTCTTCAAAATGAAGACAGCAGAATCAGAATGGTGTCTGTGGGTCGTGAAGGCAGCAGTTCTGGTGGCAGATTGCTGGAGAAGGTGTCAGATGTGGGTTCAAGTCCCTGGCTCTACACCTGCTGGCGGCAGAGCTCATTGCTGAAATTAACTCATTTGCAATGAGCAATTAGCTCATTGCTGACATAACTTCCTTCTCTAGGTTCAGTGTCCTCATCTGCAAACTGAGTGTGGCAGTCCTACCTCCTTTGCACCGCTGTGTAGCAGAAAGGATTAAAGGCCGTAATTCACGTATTCTTTCCAGGGTGACGCTGACTTCATGTTCCAGAAATGTATCTAGGCACTTGGAATGAACAATGAACTCAGAAATGAACAAAACTTGCAAGATCCCTGCCCCTGACATGAGGGCACTTAGCACAGAGCCTGGCACGTAATAAACAACAATTTCTGTCTCTCCTTAGGCTTCTGACTCTCGACCAGGACACACAGCTGCCATTGAGTCATGGTTGGGTCCTCCCAAACACAGACCTTTGCCACCTCTCAAGGCAACACAACTTTTGGTTTAGAGCTGTGATTCCACTGCGTTGGCTTCTCACTTGTCTGTTCTCACACTTGGTGGCCAAACAGATGTCTCTGCTGTCTGACAGGATCAAAAGCAAACACATCTCCGCATTCTTGACAATTATCAAATGCATACCATAAGCTAGGTATTGTTTTAGGAGTCTTACAGGTATTTATTTATTTTTTGAGACAGAGTCTCTGTCACCTAGGTTGGAGTGCAGTGCTGTGATCTTGGCTCACTGCAACCTCTACTTCCCAGGTTCAAGTGACTCTCCTGCCTCAGCCTCCTGAATAGCTGGGACTACAGACAGGTGCCATCAAAGCTCGCTAATTTTTGTATTTTTAGTGGAGATGGGGTTTTGTGATGTTGGTCAGGCTGGTCTTGAACTCCTGACCTCAAGTGATCTGCCTAGCTCAGCCTCCTGAAGGGCTGGGATTACAGGTGTGAGCTACCATGTCTGGCTGTTGCAAGTATTTACCTATTTCATTTCTAGAACCATCTATAGAGTAAAATGATTATCCTTACTTTACAGTTGGAGGAAACTGAGGCACAGAGACATTAAGTACTCCGCCTGAGACCACACAGCTTGTGTTTCTCCTGTCTTGCCTCCTCTAGGCTAAAATGTTCCCATCCATCTTCTCTTTCTAATTAACTCTGGAAGATGCGTTTTATTCTGCAATCTATTTCCCCTCCTAAAATCTAGCCACCTAACGGCCAATAGAATCCAATGTACTCTACTCTCTACTACCTCTAGACCACAAAGGGAGAAGGCTAGATGGGGGTTGGTGGTGGTGGGGAGTGCATTTATATCTGTGAGGGGAAGCAGAGGTTTTGTAAGATAGCAAAAGTGCCTTAGAGAATGCCCATCAATGATAGACTGGATAAAGAAAATGTGGCACACATACACCATGGAATACTATTCAGCCATAAAAAAGGATGAGTTCATGTCCTTTGCAGGGACATGGATAAAGCCAGAAACCATCATTTTCAGCAAACTGACACAAAAACAGAAAACCAAACACTGCATGTTCTCACTCATAAGTGGGTGTTGAACAATGAGAACACATGGACACAGGGAGAGGAACATTACACATTGGGGCCTGTCAGGGGGTGGGGGGCTAGGGAAGAGACAGCAGGGGGTGGGGGGATAGGGAAGGGATGGCATTAGGAGAAATACCTAATGCAGATGATGGGGTGATGGATGCAGCAAACAATCATGGCACGTGTATACCTATGTAACAAACCTGCACACTCTGCGCATGTACCCCGGAACTTAAAGTATAATAAAAAATAAAATAAAATTCTAGATTCTAAATAAAAGGAAAAAGAAAACTGATACCAGCATGCAGCCCCTGCCTGCAATGCAATTTAAATTGCAGAAATTCTGTTTTAGAATTCATGGCTGAAATTGCTTTTCTTCTTTCCTCGAGTTCATTTAGCATTTTGTTACATGCATGAGACATACAGACCCACTTCCCTGACTGGTCATTATTGGAACACACACCATGGTCCTCTATGAAACTGCAAATTTCTTAAAGGGAGAACTCACTACTTAGCACAGGGACTCATGCACAGTAAGTAGGCCGCTGATAAACACTGGCTAGAAGAAAAAGAAAGAGAAAAAACAAGCAAGCAAAAATCCAGTGCATGGCTAGATTCCGCTTTCACCAAAGCAAGGCTCCACCCCATCGGGACTACAACAGAAAGCTGCCAGCCAGGGCATACTGACGGCAAGGCCCTTCAATGTCCCTGCAGGAGGTTTCTGCCCCCAGCATAAGCCCAGAATATATAAACAGGGACTCAAGGCCTCAATAAGCCTAACAACTATCCTTCCAGAGCTGACACTCACTGGGACTCACCTTTACTTAAATAAACTAACATTTAAAGATAAGATTTGAGAACAAACAGTGCTCTCCAAGATAAACCACTGGGGACAAACCAGGCTGACATTTTGTTCACGTGTCTATTGGGAGGGCAGGAGTGTATGAGTGTGTGTGTGTGTGTGTGTGTATGTAGTCAAGTTTACCACATGTCTAATAATGAACATTTTTAGGAAGGAAATATTCTGACCTGGCCTAACTCTTTTATTGTATCTTAAGTTTCTCTCAAGCATTTAAAAATAATTTTTAATCCATTAAGACTCTTACTTGTAAACAACATTTTTCTGATTATTTTTTGTGGGCTAGGAATTAAAACAATGAACCGCAATAGGGACAGACACTTCTTGGGATTTTGAAGCCGTCATTAGATTTTCATTGCTAACTGAAATTTTTGTTGAGACCATTGTAGATTGACATGTGGTTATTAACACAGAGAAAATCTCTGTTTATCTTGCCCAGTTTCCTCCAGGGGAAAGATTTTGCAAGCCTCCAGTGTAATTTCACAACCAGGATATTGACGCCAATACAGTCCAATGATCTTATTCATATTTCTAATTTTAATTGCACTCATTCGTGTGTATGCATCATTAGCTTTTTATCTGGAATAGTTTACATTATTGATCTGCTATCAGCCATTCCAATTTATAATTGTTAATACACAACTGCTGATTTTTCAGCCCTTATGATGTACTAGGCATGGTGCTAAGAACTTTACACATGATGTTAATTAATCCTCATAACATTCTTGCTTCCTTCTTCTGGGAATACAAACTCTGCCTTTCTCACTGGCTAACATCAAAGTGGCTTATTTTCTTCTGGCCAAGGGTCAGGGACATGACCTGATGACAGAAGGACAGTCCTTGGTAGATCCTTCTGAGCATGTCCATTGGTTCTTTTTCCAAGATCCCCACGTGTCCTTGTCCCTGACCTTTCTGAGATCTGGTTCATTGTGCTTTCCTCTAGTTCCTTCCTAAACATTCCCACTCTGCTTAAGTCAGCAGTGTGCATTTGTATTGCCTGCAATCAAAGAAATCTGTCCAGAGAGTGGGTAGTGTGATCATTATTCTTTATTTAGATGAGGAAGCAGGCTTAAAGAAGTTAAAGAACTTGCCCAAGGTCAAAATTCTCCAGAGAAACAGAACCAACAGGAAAGATGGATGGATGGGATGGATGCAATGGATGGGATGAATGGATGGGATGGATAGAATGGATGGATGGAAGGGATGTATGCAATGGATGGAACGAATAGATGGTATGGAAGGGATGGATGGATGGGATGGATGAATGAATAGGATGGATGGATAAACGGGACAGATGGATGGATGGATGGGACGGATAGTATGGGTGGATGGGATTGATAGGATGGATGGATGGATGGATGGATAGGATAGAATAGGATAGGATAGAATAGAATGGATGGATGGATTGGATGGGATGGATAGATTGGATGGATGGGATCGATGATGGATGGGATGAATGGATTGGATGGATGGGATGGATGATAGACAGATGGGATGGATGGATGGATGGGAGAGGATTTATTATTGGAACTGGCTCATAAAATTATGAAGAATAAGAAGGCCCATGATATGCTGTCTGCAAGCTGGAAAACCAGGGAAGCTGGTGGCACAGTTCAGTCCAAGTCTAAAGGCCTGAACACCAAGGGAGCTGCTGATGTAACTATGTCTGAGGCCAAAGTCCTGAGGACCTGGGAGTCCAGAGTCTAAGGGCCGGAGAACCTGGAATTCTGATGTCCAACCAAGAGCAGGAGAAGATGAGTGTCCTGGATCCAGAAGAGAAAGTGAGTGAATTTGCTTTCTCTGCATTTTTGTTCTATCCAGGCCCTCAACTGACTGGATGGTGGCCACCCACATTGGGTGAGGGGGGGGTCTTTCTTGCTCAGTTTGCCAATTCAAATGCTGATCTCTTCCAGAAATACCCTCCTCATGAATACAACCATACATGATGCTTTACCTGCTTTCTTGGGTCCCTTAACCCAGTCAAGTTGACACCTAGATTAACCACCACAGTCACACAGCTATGAAGTGGTAGAACAGCGACACTGAGCAGGTTGCCTGGGCGCAGAGCTGATGCCTTAGCCCTGGCATACTGCCTCCTGCTGCTTGTAGGAAGGGACAAAGCTGGCACCTGCAACTTCACGGTCCCTTCGTTGGAATGTCTCTGGATGATTGTTTATCCATGCTCTGATATGTGCTCGAAGGACGCTCTGCTATAGCTACTGTCACATAGCAGCACATACCTGTTTAGGACTGTGGTTCACATTCCCGATGCCATTCTGGAAATACTGTGCCTAGCTACGCTTAGCACTCACTGATTTGAAGTATCCTTCCAAACCCACCCTTCCCTGAGCCTCTCCCTGCAGCGTCCAGCACAGGAGATGATTTTTGACCACTCTTGACATTTATTGCAATTTTTTTTTTAAGACAGCGAGAGCATGCATACATTACACTTTCAAGTCACCATGATGCATTTCTTCAGCATTAGCTTGTGCTTTTACAACTGGTCTTCATCAAAGGTTTTTCATCTGCTGGCCAATGTGGCATGTGTCCTAATGACTCATGATGAGGGCCCGTTCCTTTTCGTGTGATTTATGCTCGCTTATCATTTTCTTGTTCTCCAGGGGGGAAAGCTGCTCTACTGAGTGAGCTCAGCCACATAGAAATAGCCACTAAGCAGCCATCTCTTCATGTTAAGAAAACTAGCTAATGGCAATGTCCAGGAATCATCCCACCTGAAGATTAGAACGAGACATCTGCTTCTTGTATGGCAGAGCTTGGGCTAAGAGGGGGAACACCCACCCCCCAGAGAAAACCCTGCTCCTCTGACAGCTCCTGAACTCACTTTGCATGAGCAGATCTTTGTGGGTGGGGTGGGGGGAGGGCTTCTGCTCTTCTCCTCACACCATCCCACTCTTCCTCCTAGAGGGCTCACAGGGACCAGGGTAGGGCGTGGGACAAGCAGGGAATGAGACACAGTTCTTGCCTGGCCTGAGCTGGCACAGGCTCTGCGAGACAAGCCTCAAGGATGAGTGGGGTGAGCCCTAAGCCCTCCCCGTTCTCTTCACTGGCAGGCCTGCCATGTCCCATCCTGCACCTGGAGTTGAGCAATTACAGTGCAGGATGCTGAGGGCCAGACATCCAGGGTGCTACATCTCAGCCGGCTCACTCAGCCCAGTGCTGTGTTAAGTCAGAGCAGTTCAGTAGCCCTCTTCCAAGGCTCTACGCCCCTTCTGCTACCCTTCCCCAAGCCTCTCCTGGGCAGCACTGTTCATCTTCCCAGCTCATCCCTTCCCTTCCTTTGGGAGGTTCTGGAAGTGTGTTCAGCTTTCAGCCATCAGAAGAGGTTGGCAGTTTGGGGTCTGCAGGAAGCCTGCTTGGGTCCACAGCCAGCTCTGTCATCTATTAGCTGCATGACCTGGCGGGAGTCATTTAATAGGGCTGTGCCTCAGTTTCCTTGGCTGGAAGACATGGGCAGTAAAGGCACACACCTTATGGGGTTGATGTGAGGAATAAACAAGATAACACAGATGAAAACGCCGAGTGCAAGTCCTGTGCTCCCTCCACGTCACCGTCCGCATTGTCACTGGCTCTCGGGAGAACCTGTGGTCTGGTCGGCTTCACCCCAGCAAGAGCAACTGAGAAAACCTCCTTCTCAGGATGCAGTCTTGGCCTCTTCCCCTGGGGATGCTCTCCTCATCCCCCACCCTCTCCCCCTTGACTTGCTCACGGAGTCCACCTGCACAGGTGTGTTACTCAGTGTCAATTCTACACCCGGCCCAGGCGGAGGCCCTTTCCTTGGCTCTCCTGAACTGCTGCCCGCCCACCCACCCTCCCTTCCTTCCTTCCCTGGGATGCCACAGAGCATCCATGGAGCCGTCACCGTGCCGGGGACGAAGTCCCCTGGCCACTCTGCTCATGCGCCCCAGGCCTCCTCTCAACTGTGCAACAGTCACCATCCCTGGGGAGACCCCTCTGTTTTGTAGGGGTTTCTTCACGTGTTCAGAAATTGCTTCAAGACAATAGGACTTAAAAGTGTACTGATGGCCTGAAACCGTCATTAGAACCATCAAAACGTCATCTCGCTTGACGTAAATCATAATTAAAACCATTAAGGGACCATCCCTCTTCCCTGACATCAGGCCCCCTTTACAAAGCACAGGGGTCTTGTGTTCTGGCCATGGCTTGCCCCAGTCACCAGCCCCCAGCAGCATTTGGACAGGGGCCACCACCTGAGCACAGCTTTCCCGCACCAGAAGCGGGGTCAGCTCAGACAGCTTTGGGGCGTTCCTGCCATGAGCCCATCTGCTGGTTTGTCCTGCAATGCCACTCTCTGTAGGTTCCACACTAGGAGTCCCAGCTCTTAGCAGCGTCGCCGCTGGCTGGCACTCAGGCCGATGTCAGGTGGTAACGGGTACAGGTTTCTTCTCATCTTCCTTTTGCTACACTCAATGAAAGTTTGTGAGGCCCAAGAATGGAACAGAGTCAGGTTCTGACTTACGTTGGGAAGTACGACATTGCTCCTTTTTGTTTGAAAAAGAAGCCTCGGTTGTGTGGTGACCTCAGATGGTGTCACTAGTCCAGCTCTCCTTTGCATTCAGCCCCAGCTTCCTCCCTGTGGCTCCACCTCAAATGCCCACGCTTAGAACGCAGCCCCTTCACCACAGGAGGATCAGGAGAGCTCAAGAAGGCACTTCAAACATTGATGATGTCATGATGGCCATACTATTAAATTTTTGAAAAAGCAAACAGCAAAAGTTTCCAGGAAAACTGATTTTTAAATCCCAGCATTAAATAGTCAGTGCGACCTTGCTTTATACTAATATCAAATATCAAAGTAGTCAGTGCAACCTTGCTTTATACTAATAACAAAAAATACCTCCCCTGTGCACGGAGGGTCCCTCCTGATGGAGACGTCATCTTTCTTTTCTTTGAATCCCCAGCAAAGCACCTGGCTCCATGAGGGTTGTCTCCAAGACAAGTGAATGACACTCTGAAGGCGGGATGGAAAAGCTAACTGGCCCCACTGCAGCTAGTCTCAGAGAAGTCTGCACAGAGGCAGCGGACAGCCAAGGCACACGCCTGATCACTATGGTGTTATTCCCCTCCCAACTCCACAGGAGCCAGATCCAGCTAGCGTGGGCTGTCCAAGGGCCTTCTGCATCAAGAGTGGTGCACGGGAGGAGGTGGGTGCCCACAGGCATCCCATCAGAGCACTTACCACCCAGCCAAGGGAATACCTTCACTCACCCACCACACTCCTTAGGACCAGCCAAGTCTGCCACGGCGGTGCTCAACCCTGTTACTTCCGCAGATCACCTGGGACTCAGGAAAAATACCGATGTCCAGGTAAAGGTGAATGAAATCACCCTCCTACCTGGGAACTTTGGTTTTTGCTCCAGGTGATTTTACTGTCCAAGCAGAACGAAAACCATTGGCCTAAGGTATAACAATCCCATTGCATGAACGAATGCTTAGTTTGTCAATGAATGGGTAAATGTGAGTGCAGAGTCCTATGACTCTGTAACAGCAGGAGGCCAACGCAGTAGGAAACAAGAACTGGAACGCTTGGTTTAGTTTCCAACTCTACTACCAACCACGGGATCTTGGGCAAGTGTCTAATCCTCCCTGCTCTTCCAGTCTCCATCTGTAAAACGGGTGACGTGGACATGGCGATCTCTGAGGTCCCCTCGTTCCCTCTGCGTTATTGCAGGCTCTACCACCCTACGCCCTCACTGTGTGTCAGGCTCTGGTCTGGGTGCTGGGGATTCAGCCAGGGGCCTTCAGGAGCTCACATTCCACAGACATCCTCACTTCCATCTACTTCCACTTAGAAAGTCTACAAATCCAGGAGTCCACTTCATTTATCTGGACAATAGCGCAGTGCAGAGAAGCAGAGATTACACCAACTAAAAAGCAGAGGAAATGGAGAAAATTTTCCCTGAGTCACTCTGGAGGGCCTCAGAACAATGGAGAGGTAGGAACCCTAGAGGAGGGGGACATAGTGGGTTTATCCAGAAATCTCTTTTATATGAACACCAAGATTGCAAAGGCTGGTTTTTTAAGTAACATTTCATGTATTTATTCCTAAAAAATGCTGTTCCCGCAGCTTTGGGGTGGGAATAATAATAAAATGATGAAGAAGAAGAAGAAGAAGGAACTTCTCTGGTGTTGCAGCTTTTCGTGCTTTGCAGAGCATTTGCTCATCCACTCTTGGCAGCGACCCCGCCCCCCACAGGCCGCCTGGGGACTCCCCAGGCCATTCTGCATCCGGCAAGACCTACAGTGCCCACTCTCCGCCCTTCCTCCCTGAACACTGACAGCACCTGCAATGTGTGCTGCCAGCCTGGATTTCTTTCACTTGACAGCAACCTCCTAACTAACCCTAAATGAGCCCTGTAAAACACAAGGAAACACATAATGCTCTCCAAAGATAGTACCAGGAAGGGATGGTGCAGGCAACTACGTCCTAGAGCCCAGACAACAGGTACGCCTGATCCTTGTTACTAGAACACCTAAATCAGTAGCCCTGGAACAAGCACATCTTCTTCTGCAATCAAAACGTTTCATCTGTGTGGAGATGGTCTCTTCACGCTTCGAGAAAGCAGGAGCTGCACTGATTTTATAGCAAAGTAACTCTTTCTGACCCAATAAAACAAAGAAGAACTTCTCAAGCACATGATGATCTATTCTTTTCACCAACCTTCTCAGGTGCACAAAAGTCATGCATTTCCATGCTGCATTTAAAAGAAAAACATTTCATTGACTCTTTAAATAAAACTTTATCCACAACAATAAAGGAAAATGGGGAAATATGACCTGTCACATAATCACATAAAAATTTACATCACAGATAAAATACAACGATCGCTTCATAAAATAACTTTCATCCATCAGCCATGGAGATGGGCAAGGAAATATAACCATCCTCATTTTATAGAGGTAAGAACAAAGATAAAGATAAAGATACATACATGTGGAGGTTAGAACGATAAAAAGAGTCAGCCTCACCAAGGACTCAGGAAAGGCTCAGCAGAGCAAATGATGCCAGGCGCTTAGAAGCAGATGAGATCCTAACCAGAGGTCATGGATTTCTGGACAAGGGTGGTGTCCTTACAGGCAACATGCCTGGAAAAGCTGGCAAGATAGGCGCCTGCTATATTTGCCAAATCTGAGGGCAACCTCAAATAGAAGTGGCTTCTCCATTTTCACAATGAGAAGATGCCAGAAGGCTTTTCCGGCCCTCTTACACTTATATTCAATTTTCACCTCCTGTTATATCTCAAGCATTAACAATACACTGGGAACACAGTGGGGAACAGTCCACCGTCTACTTACAATATTTAATTGGTGAATTCAGGCGCACATTTAAAATAACGTAAGCACCGTTTATTCACATTGCTTTCTGCACTCTCACATCTTCTAAAAACACTTTTATTTGCAATCTGTCTTTGTCCTCATTAGAGTCTGAGTCATCTCACAGTTTTCTAGGCTATCACTTTCACATACATCTAAATGTCTTTAGATTCAGAACTTTTTCCCTAATTATTTCTTAAATTCCTCCACCTCACTGACCCCCGCTGCCTCTGCGCCCTGCACGTCCCACCAGTGTCACGGTCTCCCAACGGCCTCCGACATCTGCTTTGGATACTTTATGTTTCATTCAGGAAGCCATTCTTAAAACACCTATTTCATTCCATCCCTACCCTATTTATCAGCCTTCAGTGGCTTCCCCTGGTGCAGGTGGAGTCTGAAACCTGGCCAGACCTGGTCTGGTCTTCAGCAGCCCCTTGGTCTCCCTTCTGGATTACTCTGTCAGCCTGTGCCCTGGTATTTGGCCAGAGCTTCCATGCCACAAGCTCCTCACCCACGTGAGCCTTTATGTGCACTGCTTGTTTGGTCTGAAACTCCTCCTCCTCTCTTCACCTGGCTGACTCCCACAAGTGAGGGTGCTTCCGGCCTGTGGGTCTTCCCCAGCTACCACACCAAGACACCTTTCTTCCCCTCATTGCCTGTGCCCCTAGGCAGTTCCAGTGCATGTGACAGCATAATCCATTATTTGTGAGATAGTTTCTTTGACATCTCACAGCCCCACTAGCCTGCAAGCTCTTTGAGGCCAAGGGCTTTTTTTTCCTGTTTCCCACTGCGTCCCCAGCATGTTGTTCAATGCTTGTTATATACCAGGAGGTCAAAATTAATGGTTGAATTTATAAGAGCAGCATCAGCTAACATTTGTGGGATATTTACTAGGCCTTAGACGCTGTAGTAAGTGCTTTTATGGATTACTACATTTAATTCCTAAAACAACAGCAGGATCTTGGTGGTCTGCATCTAACAGATGCCCAACTGAGGCTTAGACAGCTCAGCTCCCAAATTCACACTGCAGAGTACAGATTTCACTTGGGATTATCAGATTCCCTGCTCAGTGCTCCCAATTTATCGAGTGAAATAAATAACCTTCTTAGATATCCAAGCAAATGTGATACAGCAGAAAAATCCTTCTTAAAAAAGCTTCAAGGAGCTCTGAGAGGAAAGTCAAGCTCCGTAAAGTTATAATAAGTTTACAGTATGAGCTATAGCCCTTGTGGCTTAAGTCTCTTTTCAAAATTTTTGCAAAGTTTGTTCACTGAAAAGAATGATCATATGCTTTCTTAGTAACAAAAATAAAGGCCACTAATTTCTTTGTTCACTTAAAAGGTCTCAGACACCTGATCTGGCCTGAGATAGCAAAATATTTTATTGTGGGAAAATGCAATTCTAATACTTGATACTTAGCTGGGAATTTGTTGTCCTGGTTTCCTTTGTTCTCTATTACAAAGGCTTTCAGCTATCATTCATCATCCAGGCATAGGTTAGAGAGTAAGTGCCTGGGGAGACTCTCCAAGATGGTTGAATAGACACAACTCCAGCGCACAACACCCAGCGAGAGAGACGCAGAAATCCAGAGAGACCTAGCTCCAGCCGAGGTACCGGGTGCATTTCAACGGGTCTGGTCCGATGGTGAGCAAAGCCCACACAGGGCAGACCAAGGTGGGGAGGGGTGCTCCTTCACCCAGAGAGTGCATCTAACTGGTGAGTCAGAGGCTCCCCCTCTGGCATTCCGGTCCAGATAAAGCACTTTCCCCAAAGCCTCAGCAATACACAGAACGGGATCTTTGCCAGTCAAGTGCCGGGAATTACAAGCGTGGAGTTGAATAATAATCCAGGATGGTGTCCCAGATTGGTGCACAGACCTAAACAAACGCATAAGCCCAAAAGGCGGCCGGGAGAGCCTGCGGACAGAGCAATCTCCGTCTCCTCCTGCCCGGAGACAGAGGGAGCTGTAAGTGGGAGCACCTGGGTGGGCCCCTACCCCATGACTGGAAAGAGAGGAAGCTGAAAAGGGAAGAGGGCCAGGTGCAGCTGTGCGGGTCCCTACCTTCCCCACAAACCCCAGAGGGCTGAAGCTCTGACTCTGGTGGACTGCACAGCCAGTGCCACAATCTGAGCTGAACCCTGAATGATCCAGCCCAGTGGAGGAAGGGCACAACCCACCATTAGAGGGGTGGGACTGGGCTACATGTTTTAACAAAAAACACAGGAAGCCTACATAGCAACAGGACTGCGTTCTTAACCACCCAGCAGCCACCAGGTCAGTGGAAGAGGCGGGCCTAAACCCCCAGTGAAAACAAAAAAGACACAGGAAGCTTCCCTAGTAACCTGAAGGAGTCCCTAGAAACCCAGTGGCGCCTCCACAGGCAGACAAGTGACCTCATCAAGCAGCTCCCTGACACTACAGCCAGGTAAATCCACAAAGATGGGAAAAAACCAGTGCAAAAAAGATGAAACCATCAAAGACCAGAATACCGCTTCTCCTTCAAGGGATCACAACTCCTCAACAGCATGGGAACACAACACGACCGAGAAGGAGTGCGACGAATTGACAGAAACAGGCTTCAGAAAGTGGATAATAAACTTTTCTGAGCTAAAGGAACACATTCTAACTCAATGCAAAGAAACCAAAAACCTTGAAAAAAGGTTAGACAAAATGCTAACTAGAATAACCAGCTTAGAGAAGAACATAAACGACTTGATGGAGCTGAAAAACACAGCATGAGAACTATGTGAAGCAAACACAAGTTTTAATAGCTGAATTGATCAAGTAGAAGAAAGGATATCAGAGACTAAAGATCAACTCAATGAAATAAAGAGAGAAGGCAAGACGAGAAAAAAGCATGAAAAGAAATGAACAAAGTCTCCAAGAAATACGGGATTATGTGAAAAGACCTAATCTATGCTTGAAGCTTATTCATCACGATCAAGCAGCCTTCATCCCGGGGATGCAAGGCTTGTTTAACATATGCAAATCCATAAATGAAATCCATCACATAAACGGAACCAAAGACAAAAACCACATGATTATCTCAATATATGCAGAGAAGGCCTTCGACAAAATTCAACAGCCCTTCATGCTGAAAGCTCTGAATAACCTAGGTATTGACTGAACATATCATAAAATTATAAAAGCTATATATGACAAACCTGCAGCCAATATTATACCGAATGGGCAAAAGCTGGAAGAATTCCCTTTGAAATCAGGCACTAGACAAGTTTGCCCTCTCTGACCACTCCTATTCAATATAGTGTTGGAAGTTCTAGCCAGACCAATCAGGCAAGAAAAAGAAATAAAGGATATTCAGTTAGGAAAGGAGGAAGTCAAACTGTCTCTATTTGCAGATGACATGATTGTATATCTAGAAGACCCCATTGTCTCAGCCCAGTATCTTCTTAAACTGATAAGCAACTTCAGCAAAGTCTCAGGATACAAAATCAATGTGCAGAAATCACAAGCATTCCTATATACCAATAGCAGGCTAACAGAGAGCCAAATCAACAGTGAACTTCCATTCATAATTGCTACAAAAGAGAATAAAATACCTAGGAATACAACTAACAAAGGATGTAAAGGACCTCTTCAAGGAGAACTACAAACCACTGCTCAAGGAAATAAGAGAGGACACAAACAGATGGAAAAACATTCCATGCTCATGGTTAGAAAGAATTAATATTATGAAAATGGCCATACTGCCCAAATTAATCTATAGATTCAATGCTATCCCAATCAAGCTATCAATGACCTTCTTCACAGAACTGGAAAAAAAACACTTTAAACTTCATTTGGAATCACAAGAGAGCCTGCATAGCCAAGACAATCCTAAGCAAAAAGAACAAAGCCGGAGGCATCACACTGCTGGACTTCAAAGTATACTATAAGCCTACGGTAATCAAAACAGCATGGTACCGGTACCAAAACAGAGACATAGACCAATGGAATAGAACAGAGGTCCCAGAAGAAACACCACACATCTACAACCATCTGATCTTTGACAAACCTGACAAAAACAAATAGTGGGGAAAGGACTCCATGTTTAATAAATGGTATTGGGAAAACTGGCTAGCAATGTGCAGAAAGCAGAAACTGGACCCCTACCTTACACTAAAATTAACTCCAGATGGATTAAAGATTTAAACATAAAACCTAACACCATAAAAACACTAGAATACATAGGCAAAACCATCCAGGACATAGGCATAGGGAAAGACTTGATGACTAAAGCACCAAAAGCAATGGGAATAAAAGCCAAGAGAGAATTCAGAGCTTCTGTACAGTGAAAGAAACCTTCATTAGAGCGAACTGGCAACCAACAGAATGGGAAAAAATGTTTGCAATCTACCCATCTGACAAAGGGCTAATATCCAGAATCTACAAAGTACTAAAACAGATACACAAGAAAAAAGCAAACCACCCCATTTAAAAGTGGGCAAAGGACATAAACAGACACTTTACAAAAGAAGACATATATGAGGCCAACAAACATAAGAAAAAATGCTCATCATCACTGGTCATCAGAGAAATGCAAATCAAAACCACATTGAGATACCACCTCACCCCAGGTAGAATGGTGATCATTTAAAAATCTGGAGACAACAGATGCTGGAGAGGATGTGGAGAAATAGGAACACTCTTATACAGTTGGTGGGAGTGTAAATTAGTTCAACCATTGTGGAAGACAGTGTGGTGATTTCTCAAGGACCTAGAAATAGAAATTCCATTTGAACCAGCAATCCCATTACTGGGTATATACCCAAAGAACTATAAATCATTCTACTATAAAGACACATGCACAGTTATGTTCATTGCAGCCCTATGTACAATAGCAAAGACCTAGGACCAACCCAAATGCCCATCAATGATAGACTGGACAAAGAAAATGTGGTACATATACACCATGGAATATTATGCAGCCATAAAAAACGATGAGTTCATGTCCTTTGTAGGGACTTGGATGAATCTGGAAACCATCATTCTCAGCAAACTGACACAAGAACAGAAAGCCAAATACTGCATGTTCTCAATCATAGGTGGGTGTTGAACAATGAGAGCACATGGACTCAGGGAGAGGAGCATCACACACTGGGGGCAGGTGCGGGGGGTAGGAGAGAGACAGTGGAGGGTGGGGAAGGTGTGGGGGTGGGGAGGGATAACATGGAGAGAAATGCCAGATATAGTATCCACCTGAAGTAAAAGGAAAAAAAAAGACAGTAAGTACCTCTTTTCCACCTGTGAAGGAATACAGTCACCCTCTGAGAGCTAAACTGGGGCAATCAACCCAACTGATGATCACGCCTTCTAAAAATGTTCCAAAGCCTTCAGGATGGTTTGGTGAGCCAAAAGTTGAACACTGAAATTCTTTCTTTAAAGAAAACTGAGGGAAATTCAGTCAGCTCATTGAGGGCAATAGGGAAATGATGCATATGTGACAGTGAAGATTCTGGTTTAGCTGTCTGTCATGTGTGAGTTTGGTCATTGTGAATCAGACCTCCTGAGTTCTGTCAAGAATTATTTATGGATGTGCAAAACTGGGATGACCTCCCAGAGGTGATGTTACTGCCTGCAAGGTCAGCTACCACCTCAAGTGACACCTGGGTCCCAGCTGCCTACAAGGGCCCAGTATTCCTTCCATACCCACTACCTAACTACCCACGGGTGATGCCAAGTAGTCTTCACTTGGTTCTTCAGACCTGTCCTGGGACAACAGGACAAATGACCAGGAGCCACTGCTTCAAGCTGTCTACTGGATTATCCATACTCACAGGCAAACATGGATACAAATTAATATCTTAAAAGCTGCCCTCTCTTCCTGGCTGGGATTCTCATAAATCAAAAATGGTCAGTGTTTACAACAGGGTCCAAAGGGAAAGCTGTTGAGCCAGCCCCAAACACTTAAAAATTCTCTACGGGAACCCAGAGACCTTCGTCTGAGGACAGGAGGTTGGAGGAACCAATGGGCTGCTTCTCGAATCTGCTTCTTATTTAGAAAAGTTGGACTACCAGGGAAAACAGTAAAAACAAAAATAGGAAGCAAAATCAATGTTTACAGGCAAGCAGGTCTCTTATTCTGAACACACAGTGGTTGAAACTTTCCTGAAGGCCAGTTAATTGTTCAGGTAACATGTTAGGCTGTGAAGGAGGTAAGCGAAAAGTAGACAGAGGGTGAGTGATGACAGCTGTGGCACTTAAGAAAACCAGAGACCATCAATCTTAAGACAGAGGGGGTTTGCCATGGCAGTGCCACCGTAATGACATGTGTCTCTATCATGTCCATCCCAAAGGCACTGTGATAGAAAGAGACCACCCATAGATTATACCAAAATGTATATTTGCATGATGTGAAATACATATTTAGCTTTATATTTATGTCCATATAATTGGCCCTCCACATCCTGGAGTTCCCTACTGTCAGATTCAACCAATTACAGATTGAAAATAATTGGGGGAGAAAATAAAATATAATAATGCAACAACTATTTACATAGCTTTACATTATATTAGGTATTATAAGTAATCTAGAGGTGGTCTGAAGTATACAGGAGGTGGTCTGCAGATTATATAGAATTATCACACCATTTTATATCAGGGATGTGAGCATCTTTGAATTTTGGTACCCATGGGGGGTCCTGGAGCTAATCTGCAGATGCCAAGGGATGACTGTGCATGCACGCGCGCGCGCGTGCGCACACACACACACACACACACACACACTCTGTTATGTTTAAAAATTCTATATGGGAACCAAGAAAGCTTCATCGAGGACAAAAGATTGAAACAACTAATGGGGTGCATTTCATCTGGTTCTCATTTCGAAAAATTGAGACTATACTTAGCAATTAGGTGTATGCTTACAAAAAAAGAAAAAATTATTGAATTCTTTGGAAGTAAAGACATGGCAAAAATTGAGAGAGGAAGAGCAGTATATTATCTGTCTAATTTTCCTATTTATTGGCAATCTAGTTCAGCAATGCCCTATGGTATTTGGCATAAATAAATTCAGACAAGCCTATCTTTTGCTACCGTATAAAATGGTGGTGGATTTAGGCATTGTGAAGGGCAGGAACCATGAGCTATTCCTCTCCATGTCCGAAACCCCAACACAATATCTGAAACACAGTTTGTTTAGTGAGTAAGTAAATGAGCAAACATGAACAGGTGAACAGAATGTGCAGTATGGTATCCAGCACTTCAATGTCAAAACATAAAGAACGAAAATGGCAAAAACACACCCTAGAGTAAAAGCCCTTTTCTCTCTTAATAAGGAGGGATGGATAGTGTTTTTAATATCCAGCACTTAGATGTTGGAAGAAACTCTATTTCTAAATCAAAACCTATAATTTATTTTCAGAGCATAAACCATGTTTGTATCGCAGTAGAATTTTTTGAAAAGGCATCAATAGTATAGGCTGGACTAACATGTTTTTCTAAACATACATATTTGCTATTGGTTCAACCTAATAAAATGAATCATTGCATTCTAAGCATAATGACCCATATTTTGTAATATCATCTAATATATAGTATGTGTAGAATATATTCATATATTTATGTATGTTCATATCAGTATTGAAATTTAATTACAAATACCCTCTGAGATATCCTACTCTTTATATAGTATTTGTGCTGGTTTTCACTATTTCCATTTACAGGAATTCCATGCCAATTATAGGAATTTCATGCCAATGATTATGGGAAAGAAGGATGCCGACTCATCAAAATATTTAGCCAAGTTTTGTCTTTGGCAACAAACAGTGACTACTTTCCTTAAACTCATTCCAATGACAATGTCCTCCACAAATCTGCAAATCAGTCAGGATTCCTAGCCAAAGAGGTCAGAGGGGAAGAAGAAAACAAATGTGTTCAAAAAGAGCAGTACAGTTACCCTTTGTGGCAAAAATATTTGTCAGGTTTTGCTATAAAAAATAGTGTTTTATTTTTGTGACCTACAGTGAACACATAAAAGAATGTGGAAAAATGAACACTAAAATAAACACCCATGTCCTCATCCCTTGGCTTAAAAAATAGGACATAACTAGAGTCCCAGAGGCTTCCCAGTGTGACTTTCTTCTATCATAACTGCTTTAAAAAATTATTTTAAAAGCCTTTACGGAGGTCAAGGTTGCTAATATATATCAATGTATCATGAAGGCCATCTAGTTTTTACCAAATGTCGCCCATCCCTCAGGCCAAGGGCATTTCCCACCCTGCCTCCACCCCACCAATTGAATACTCCATGCTGGATTCACCCTGCTGTCCAGGAGTGTCCCTTGAGCACACACTTCCTCCAGACGAGGAATCTCAGACATTTAAATCTCCCAACAAAATAGACTGCTCTGGGCACTGAGATGCATCCTAGGATTCTCAGGTTTCCGAGGAACTACACTCAGCACCATGTGGAAGGAGCCGCTCACTCAGGGTTTTCTGGTTCACTGAAATACAATGAGATAAGAAACCTTGGCTCTCGTAGGAATTGTCTAATTTGTCTCGATGCGCGAATACCACATGCTCTACACGATTCCTCATCTGTGCTGTTAAGCATGATTTCTGCTGGTAGGATCAGTTTAAGCATTCCTCTGGGTGAAGTGAGAACATACTGGAATGCAGAAAATGACTGAGGCCGAAGATCTTAGAGTGGAAATGGAGCCTCTGAAAACCATCTGATTCAGTCCCCAAGCTGAGAAGTCTTAACTTCAGATTACAGATGAGAGAGCTCAGGACCAGAGAGGTTAATTAATTTGCCTAAAGTCACAGAGCTTACAAATACCAGAGATTTCATGTTTCCTTTTCCTTGGCTCAATGCTTCTCCCCTATACCATACTAAACCTTCTTTGCTGTTTTTTTAAAAAGTAAAGCAGTAACGGGCATGCATCATACTTCCTCAAATGTTTGTCATCACTTCTATTCAATATGAACTAGAACTGCTGCTCTGAAAACAGCAAAATGCAGAAGTGTTAGTTAGTTTCGGGGGGAGGGTATTCTACACATCTGGAAAACATTTATGAATTAACTTATGTGCCCTTCAGCAACCTTGAATCATTTCTATAACAGTATAGGGTAAAAACCAATTAGTTAACTGATTGAATAATATATTGCCAACTACATCAATGATTTCCTACATGTAAAATTACTTTGGAAAAAAGCAGTTTTCTTGAATAAATAATTTTCTAGATAAAAAGAGATTTAGGTAATGTCTATACAGGTTAATTTATGGTCCAATATAAAAATACAAGGTTTTTGGATCAGGAAGTACTTATAGAATACAAAAAGTGATGTCATCAAGTCATAATCATTGCCCTATTTGGTAAGATAATGAATTTGCTCCAAAATTTAAATGAATTTTAAACATATTTATTAAATTGTACGGCTAGTATTTTTAGTAAGTTTTTAACGTCATTTTATATGTTCTCATTTAACCAACCTAACATTCTATATATTTTGTTGATATAAACGTGCAATACCACCAAAACTTTACTGAAAATATTAATGAATAATTGTTTTCATTTTATGAAAACTGCTTGTAAAAACCATTTCCCACAACTCCCAAGGAACTTTTGTGACACTGATATTTGCTTAATGGGTGCTGCCCGGCTATGGACACAGCGTGGGAGGCTTCTCCACTGGAGCCTGTCAGATTTTCAAAGAAAACCATGAAACTGACCAACAAAATCCTCTAGGCCAGTTGAAACTGAAGAGGTGGCTTTAGAAGTGCTGTGAAAATAACTCTCTCTAAATAAATCGTCTCCCCAGATAACCCTCCTGCTGGGGGGTTGGTTTTGTATCATCTTCTATCTGACCACATGTTTTTCATAAGAAAGAAAATCATAAAAGAAAATAAAGAAAGCCTTGTTCTCCACTTATGTTGAATCCACCTCATCCCACAGTGAAATCCACCGGCATACTGAGAAGAAAGAAGTGAGTATTTCATAACATTTTTAGATAAATACCCTTATTTTGTTTTTCTCACGGGTTTCTGAATAAGTAGGGTTAGCCTCTGTGTCTTCTCTGCCTTTGGTTTTTGCCAATTAGGGCGATTTTCCCCAGTGGGACTAAGCCTGCTTGTGAATGAAATGGTTTCTTTAATGTGCCACTGTCATTGGAATGGAAACAGCCCTCCAAGGGACAGGCTATGTCTAGACTCCAATCCAGACCCCCGCTTTTCCTACCAGCTACACTGGGACCAGTTCCCGCTTCCCTGTTCTTACCCCAGCATCTGCCTCCATGCCAGATGCAGTGATGCCTTTGTCTTTAAAATCAGCAAGAAAATTAGGTCTCTGTAGAGCAGTTTCAAAGTCAGTCTTTTATCCAGCACTCTAAATAAAAAGATTTGTTTAGTGTCTATATGGGTAAATTTTGGTTCAACGTGAAAATACAAGGCTTTCGGATCAAGAAGTGTTTACAGAATATAAGAAGCTACTCCAGGACAGGCTGTGGTGCACCTCTGTATCTTCACAGAACCTGTTTAACTGTGGGCCCTCAACAGGGAGCTGTGCCACATACCACCAAGTGTGAGACGCTAAATTTGGGGAATATAGTCAATACCCATTGGCAAAGGCAGAATGATAATTAGAGGTGGTCCCTTGCCTTTTATCTCATATCTCAGGGGAACCAATAATTGATGAGGAGAAGTTCTTCCTTTAGGAGCATTTCAGCTAATAAAAGAAGAAAGAATGATAGAATTAGAATATCGCCATTTTGCAAGATTCAAAGAAATAATAGATCTCGGCACTGATTGTTAATGGTCACTGAACCTGGTGGGTAAAAGCTCAGGCAGGCCTTTCCAATGGAAGCATCAGAGTGACCCCTAACTCCGTGATCAACCTGACATCACGAAAAAAGACAACCAGAGGCCACAGAACCACTGACACGGCACACGAGAAGAACGAGGACCACCTGTGATGTCATCCTGCCTAAAGGCAGAACCTCAATGTGCACAAGCCTGTACACCAAATTACCAGTTAACAGAAAACACAGGGCCCAGAAGAACAGGCTAGACAGCACCAAGAGGATGAAATCAGCAAACTGCCAGTGTGGAAAATTCTACTGAGTAAAAATCTGTTTTCATTTGTAAGGATTGCAAGATTTTAATTGAAATAATTAAAAGGGGGCATAGGAAACTTATTAAAAGAGACATTAAAAATGTAGCAGACAAATACATTCTGGGGACTGTGTTTATATCGTGGTTCAAGCAATCCAATTGCCAAGAAAAAAAGAGAGAGACATATATAAAACCTGGGAAACATGAATACTGGATAGATATTTGATAGTATTAAGAAATTATTATCTTTTAGGTATGATAAAATTAATTCCTTTTTAGCAATACAGAATTTGCAGGTGAAATGATGGGATGCCTGGGGGTGGGGGAATCTGACAATTGTATGTTAATTGTTACACACAGGTGACAGCAATTAACTGTTGTGTGCACTTCACCTAATCTGTAGCCAGGCCAGCCAAACAGGCGGTCCCTGGGCTCCACAGGCCTACGGAAGGGCACCACACCTCCTGGCCCACCTCCATCCACAGCACGCAGGTGACTTGGGGGCTCTCCATTGCTGATGCCAGGGGGAGTGGAAATGGGGATCTCCAAACCCTCAGGTGACAAGAGCAGCAAGTGCAGGGTGGGACGAGGCAGAGTACTAGTCTGACAATCACAGTGAAGGAAGAAGGGAAAGATGGGTGAGGAGAGCAAGAACAGAGGCAGTCACAGGAAGCTGGCTGCAGGAGGGGAGGCGATGAGGCCTGAGCACGTGACTCCTGTTCCTACAGACAGAAGTTGCCAGGATGAGGAGGGAGATGATGGGGGAGCAATGGCAGCAGAACAGCATACACCCTGTGGATGGCAGTGCAGCGTCAAGCACACCGAATATCATAACCCTTATGTATTGGTCCATTCTTACATGCCTGCGCCTGGGTAATTTATGAAGAAAAGAGGTTGAGTTTGCTCATGGCTCTGCAACGGTACAAGAAGCATGACAGCTCCTGCTCGGCTTCTGGGGAGGCCTCAGCGAGCTTTCAATCATGGTGGATGGCAAAGCGGGAGCAAGCATCTCACGTGGCCAGAGCCGGAAGAAGAGAGAGAGGCGGGAGGTGCCACCCACTTCTAAACAACCAGATCTCATGAGCGCCCTACCACGAGAACAGCGCTAGGGGATGGTGCTAAACCACACGAGAAACTGCTCCCATGGTCCAATCATCTCCCCCAGGCCCCACCTCTGACACTGGGGGTTACAGCTGAACAGGAGATTTGGTGGGACAGATGCAAACCATATTACCATGCTCTCCTAACAACCTCGGAGGAAGGTCTTATTCCCCATTTTAGAATGGAGGAACTGGGGTGGCTTGTCTCCAAGCAGCCTGGTACCCAAATCCAAATCCTAACACTGTCAATCATCTCCTCCTCTGATAGGGATACGGAAGCAGCTCTAGAAAGAGTCCAGGAAAGTCAGATTGGCATTTGGGAGTTGAATCACAGTTACACCCTTATTCATTAGCTCAGAGAAGTCATCTCAATCAGTGCTCCCCAAGCTTTTTGGCACCTGAGATCGGTTTCATGGAAGACAATTTTTCCATGGCCTAGGGGTGGGGGCAGGGGATGGTTTCAGGACAATTCAAGCACATTACATTTACTGTGCACTTTATTTCTATGGTTATTACATAGTAATATATAAGGAAATAATTATATGACTCACCATAATGTAGACTCAATGGGAGCCCTGAGTTGCTTTTTCTGCAACTAGACAGTCCCATCTGGGGGTGATGGGACACAGTGACAGATCATCAGTCATTAGATTCTCATAAGCAGCGTGCAACCTAGATCTCTTGCATGTGCAGTTCACGCTCCTATGAGAATCTAATGCCACCATTGCTCTGACAGGAGGCAGAGCTCAGGCAGTAATTTGAGTGATGGGGAGTGGCTGTAAATATAGATGAAGCTTCACTCTCTTAGCAGATGCTCATCTCCTGCTGTGTGGCCCATTCCTAAGGGTGGGGGGAGCATGTCAGAGAGGGTGCTGGGGACCCTAGACTAAATGGAGTGGGAGGATTGTGATTTTCCTAGACTTACAAAAAAGAGCGGGGGGATTTAGAAGAAACTACCGCCATATTCCTTTACACTATGTACCTTCATGGAGGAGGACGGGGGAGGGGTGGTGGTGACCTTTTGTTAGATAATAAAAACATACTAGGAGCCCAGCTTTGTTTTTCAATTGTGGGAAAATATACATAACATACAATTTGTAATTTTAACCATTTGTAATTATATAATTCAGTGGCATTAAGCACATTCACAATTTTCTGCAGCCATCGCTGCCAACCGTCTCCATAATTCTTTCATCCTTCCAGACAGAAACTTTGCCCCTCCTCAAACTCCTGACTCACTAGCCCTCCAGTCCCTGGCAACCACCATTCTCCTTTCTGTTTTTACAATATTGCCTATTTAAAGCATGCCTTATGTAAATACAATCATATAATATTTGTCCTTTCGTGTCTGACTTATTTGATTAGCATAATGTCTTCAAAGTTCATGTGACAGCATGTGTCAGAATGTCATTTCTCTTTAGGGCTGAATAAGATTTCATTTTATGTATGCCACATTTTGTGTACTGATTCATCTGTTGATGAACGCTTGGGTTCTTTCCATCTTTTGGCCATTGTGAATGCTGCTGCTGTGAACATGGGTGTACAAATCTCTCTGTAGGTCCCCAGTGAAGCCCAGCTTTTTAATGAAGACGTTACATATGATGAGGAATAAGGCATGCTACATACTGTCAGCATGCAACGAGTGAGCGATTGGTAAATACAGTTATATTACAGCTCTTTATCATCACTAATGAAGTGTGAAAACAACATAAGAAACCAGTAAGAAGGCCTGAAGAAAACAGAGCTGTGACTATCAGCTGAAGTTTTCCCATGCAAGTTATGAAACATGGCCAGTCACTGACAGAGCTCAACTCCACTCAAGATAATGAGTTTGAAGTAAACATTTCTGAAAACAGTAATCTAGGGTTTTGGCTTCCTGGAGTATGATACTTAAGAATCTAGCAGAATCTGTTTATGAACTCAGCAAAATTATGTCAAAATGTTACAGGAAAGGGTTCCCGCTCCAGACCCCAAGAAAGGATTCTTGGATCTTGCACAAGAAAGAATTAAAGGCGAGTCCACAGTGCAAAGCAAAGGCAAGTTTATTAAGCAAGTAAAGGAATAAGAGAATGGCTACTCCACAGACAGCAGCCCTGAGAGCTGGTTGTCCATTTTTATGGTTATTTCTTGATGATATGCCAAACAAGGGGTGGATTATTCATGCCTCCCTTTTTAGACCATGTAGGGTAACTTTCTGACATTTCCATCGCATTTGTAAACTGTCATGGCACTGGTTGGAGCGTAGCACTGAGGATGACTGGAGGTCACTCTTGTGGCCATCTTGGTTTTAGTGGGTTTTGGCCAGCTTCTTTACTGCAACCTGTTTTATCAGCAAGGTCTTTATGACCTGCATTTTGTGTCAACCTCCTGTCTCATCCAGTGACTTAGAATGTCTTAACTGTCTAGGAAGGCAGCCTAGTAGGTTTAAGCTTCATTTTACCCAGCTCCTATTTAAGACAGAGTTGCCCTGGTTCAAACGTCTCTAACAAAACTTTCAAGCTTTCCAGTGAGTTAGTTTTATTGTCCTAAGCAATCAGTGAAAGCATCATGACCTTTCTATTGAGGACACAGCTAGAAAAAGTCCAGAAGAGGTGGGCAGTAACGACACCAGCCTGCACAGTATCTGCACGTAAGGAGAGGGAAGGTGCAATGATAGCCACTAAGATGGCATCGGCCTCTCCACTGCCAGGGACCTCCTGGGAAGAGCCAGGACAGCCATTACTGTCCCTTTGGGATACAGAGTTGGGAAAGGAGCTTAAGGCTGCAGCAGGATTTTCATCAGAAGACCCTGAGTCTGCAGCATCA
This sequence comes from Cebus imitator, assembly GCF_001604975.1. Classification (NCBI taxonomy): domain Eukaryota; kingdom Metazoa; phylum Chordata; class Mammalia; order Primates; family Cebidae; genus Cebus; species Cebus imitator. The sequence goes on along the minus strand of NW_016107422.1, from coordinate 6,429,513 downwards.
GAAGTGAAGGACAGCGAGTGATGTAATGAAATGTGGAACTTCACCTCCATATCAAATGCCCTTTTCTAATTCTTCTAACTTTAAAGAGTTCACTCAAGGACGCCACACTCTCAAATCACAACCCAGAGGGGCCTGTTTTAAAAAGGTTGACCTTAACCAGTTTAGGCACTTTCAAGTTAACTTGGGTTCAAGAACAAAAAGCTCTAAAAATCGTGTTCTGACCTTTTTCAACGACTGTACAACTTCAAAGAATGAAACGAGGGGAGAAGCTCAAGGGAATTTAGCTCTTACTCAGGGAACAAAATTTAGCCCAATTAAAAAGATCTTAAATGTTAAGGCTGAGAGATTTAAACTTAAATCTGAAGGCGTTTGGTCTAGTTAGATTGCTAAAGTGCACGTAGCTTGAGTCAATTCCTCAAGTCTAGAGTCATGCTGAGAGAATTTTCAACTGCACCATCACCCTTTCATCAAAGTGGTCAGAGATGACCCACCTGGTAGCCCCTGATTCTCCAAGGCAGGGGTTGGGGCTTTTTATGCTGTATGCATTAGGTAAGCTGAAGAGGTGTGTTCACTCCCTGTAGGAAAGAACATTCCTGTGGGCGATGCATCAGCTGAGACAGAAACCCCAGAAGAATCATAGAAGGATCCAATGGGTTGGAATTTCCCTGCTGGTCCCAATGCTGTCCAACAGAACTTTCTGTGATGAGGAAACGTCCATCTAGCCACATGTGGCTGTTGAATACTTGAACTGTGGCTAGTTTGACCAAGGAACTAAAATTTTAATTTTATTTAAACTTAATTTATATAGCCACATGTGACTAGTGGCTCTTCAAGTAAAGTGTGAAGATAACTCCTAGGAGAATGTGTTAAAAATACAGACCTTCAGGCCCTATAGCTGGGGATTCTGGTTCAATAGCAGTGGGGCCAGGCATTGCCCTTTTTAACAAGCTCTTCAGGTGGTCCTGATGCTGGTGGTCCTGCAGCAATGCTCTAGACTTCAAGGAGGGCAACAGTCCATGTATGAGCTCTTGGTGGTAGGGAACACCCACTGCATGGAGACAGACTGCAGGAAGGATATGGAATGGGGCCTGGCGGTGAGCCTGGAGGCCAGAGGCTCACCTGCTAGTCTCCAGCTTAGAAATCAGTGGAGCACTGGCATGGCCTTTGGCTGTGACAACTGTTCAGATACTGTCAGGACCACAGCTGAACTCTCCTCTTGTTCTACCGGCTCTTGACCTCCACTCATAGCCACCAGCCACTGCTATACTTACGCCAATTGCATTCGTCCATGAGCACTCACCTTCAAAAATGCCATGCCCAATTCTGCAAGGGCCCTCCACAGGTCACCTCCAGACTGGATTCTGTGAAAGCCAATATTCACCCCTCCCAGACTCTCAGGGCCATGCCTCCTATGAGCCACATCTTTGTGTCTCTGGGCCCTGCTCAACAGCCAGGCTCTTGGTCCTTTTCCGGGGCTCTGAATAAAGGCATACCTGTTCTCCCAGCATCTCAGATACCAACTGTATGCCTTCCTTTCTATGACTCCAACATTCAGTTGTTCATCAGATTCTGTCCATTTTGCCTGCTTAACATTTCTTAACTACTTATTCCTTCCTACCAATACTCTCTTGGCTCAAGCCATCATCAGCTCTCCCCAGACAGCAGTAATAAGCAGTCTCTTAACCGCACCCACTCTACCCTCCTGACTAGTCTTCACAGGCAGCCAGATGGTCTTTAAAAGACTGAATTTTGCCTAGGCGCAGTGGCTTACTCCTGTAATCCCAGCACCTCCGGAGGCTGAGGCGGGTGGATCATGAGGTCAGGAGTTGAAGACCAGCCTGGCCAACGTGGTGAAACCCTGTCTCTACTAAAAACTACAAAAATTAGCTGGGTGTGGTGGCAGGCACCTGTAATCCCAGCTACTCAAAAGGCTGAGGCAGGAGAATCACTCGAACCCAGAAGGCAGAGGTTGCAGTGAACCAAGATTGTGCCACTGTACTCCAGCCTGGGTGACAGAGTGAGACTCCATCTCTAAGTAAATAAATAAATAAATGACTGATTTTTTTGGGGGGAGGGGATCAGTGGCTTATGCCTTTGAGAGGCTGAGGTGTGCATATTGTTTAAGGCCAGGAACTCAAGACTGACCTGGGCAACATGGTGAAACCCAGTCTCTACAAAAAAAAAAAAAAAAATAGCTGAGTATTGCAGTGCACACCTGTAGTCTCAGCTACTAGGGAGGCTGAGGTGGGAGGATCACCTGAGCCCAGGGCAGTTGAGGCTGCAGTGAGCTGTGATTGCACGACTGCACTCCAGCCTGGGCGACAGAGTGAGATCCTGTCTCAAACAAATGAAAAACAGAAGCTTATCACGTCATTGTTCCGCCTACAGGCCTTTTCTTCCCTGGTGTGCCATTGCCTTTATGAATGAAGTTAAGGCCCTTATCAGGGCACACAAACCTCTGCATAGGCTGGCTTCCTCTGTCTCTCTCCTTCTTGGTCATCAGCACAAAGACCTTCTAGAATCTGAGAAGCTGGACCTTCAATTCCCTCTTCTTTCTCCCTCTACCTTCTGCTCTCCTTGCCTGGGCTCTTCCCTGTGTGCACGGCTGAAAAGCTGCTTCCACATCTTCCCTCTCCAGACTAGACACTGGCCCCATAAGCCCCCCTCCTGAGCACTGAGCACTGCAGTCATCCAGTCACCGTTTTTGTACAGATCTGCTTAGTGTTGGGCTCCTTGACTAAATTCCAAGAGGACAAGGACTTTATATTATTCACCACTCACCCTCCAGGGTCAATCACAGCGTCTGGTATTAAACACATATTTGTGAATAAATGGCCAGGTGAATAAGTGAATGAATGGGCAAATGACTTCTTTAGCATATCAATAAAGATTAATAAAGAGAATTAATATGGCAGATGATAATCACTGAAGATGGCAGATTAAGCCAACATGTTCCAACATGACCTCTGACATCAGAAGAGCAGACAATTGTTCAAATGACTTTTACAAGTTTTGATCTTGGGGGACATGAACAGGCACATTATCTTAATTATCTTTATTAATTATTAATGTTGAGTAATTATTAATAAGATATTAATAGAGATTCTGATAAAGATATGTGAATAGCAGAAGGGAAGCTGAGCACTGGAAAAATGAAACTATAATTTCTGAGATATGGTTCCACTGACATTTGTTTAATCAGTAATTAGAACTACTAGGCAGTTTAGAGTTCCCATTCCTAAGGGCAGGCTGCAGGGAGGGGGTGTGATGTCCACCTGGTGAGGCACTGCTGGTCTGTGTGCTCTGAGGGAGGGTCCAGGCCATGCACTGCCTCCAGAGGAGCACCTCGAGCCATGGTCAGCATTAATAACATCTTTCATCTGTGAGTGGATCCACAACAGCTTCCATAGCATGCTCCCGTCCCTAGGACTCTACAAGAAATCTAGAAAGCTTGTTCTCTTGGGTTGGGACAATGTGGATGAAACCATTTTTCCTCACATGCTCAAAGATGGCAGATGGGGCCAACAGATGGGGCCGATCTCTGACGTCAGCAGAGCTGACAACTGCTGGCATGACTTTTACAACTTCTGATCTTCTGGGGTGTGAGCAAGCACATTGGGTTTGGAAGAGTGATCTCCCAGCAAGAAATGGGATTGCCTTTCTAGGGGGCTGTGCAGATTGTCTTCAGATCCTGGAATCCAAAGTGGAGCTCAATGCTTTAATGACTAATGACTCAATGCTTTAATGACAGATGAAAGACATGATTAATGCTGACCATGGCACGAGGGCCTCCTCTGAGGTGCGCATGTCCTGGACCCTCCCTGAGAGTGCACAGACCGGCAGCACCTGGCCCAGCAGTGACTCACCGGGTGGACATCACACCCACTCCCCGCAGCCTATCCTTAGGAATGGGGAGTTCTAAAGTGTTCTAGAGTGAATACTAATTAAACTGATAAAAGAATATCCAGTGTGGCAACACTTATCTTGAGTAAGAAGAACTGAACAGAACAGGCACAGTCAGTGAAGAAAAGCTCTGCGCCATTTGGGCTTGATGGACAGACCACAGGAAAGGAACTGTGACCAGAAAGAGCCAAATGCCTTCTCTAAGGAATCGCTCATGTTCAGTGTGTATAACAACAGGGCTATGGCAAGGGCTTCCACTGGTTTGCCCAGCATATTGACTGATGTTTGGACAGTGAAAATAAAGTTTAACTTCTTGATAAAAGAAACAAAAAGATAGTGGGTGGGCAGAGGGGAAACAGGCTAGGCTTCTTCTGCAAGAGAAGAAAAAGGAATAGCACTCTACACTCAAAGATTTTAAAAGTCCAACTCCTCGGCATGTCAAGACTGTAAAGGTAAGATCCCTACAGCAGCTGGGTCCCAAAGGACCAGCCTGCAAGTCTGTTCCAGGTCTTGCGAGCATTGAGATGTTTGGCCATCACCAAGACCCACAAGTAAAGAGTAGGCATAACCTGATTCCCATTAATTTGGAAATCCAAAACAGACATAATATGATTAGGTAAAGTAATTAAGATTGCTGGATCCACAGAGAAATGTTATTGAGTCATTCAAACCTGATCATCAACATTAACATGAGCTCTAATCTTCCTGCACTGACTGGACACAGATGCCTGTTCCATTTTGCAGACAAGGAGGCCAAGGTGGACAGATCTCTTGAGACCATGAAGGAAGTGGAGAGAATATCAACAGCTTGCAATGCTGCTTTCAAAACCTGGGCTCCTAACTCCAAATCGTATGTTCCTTTCTAGAAGCTTTTCTCCTTGAATTGTTTTTCACTTCACCCAGGTGGCCTCCGACCTCCTGGGAACTCACTTCCAGTTTGGTCCAGGTTGCCTGGGTTCTGTCAGCCACTCATTTGACGAGTGTTTCTCAAGTGCCTATTATGAGCCATGCTGTGTGGGAGGTGGTCAGGGAGGGTGTGAAGACCCTGTCCCTCACTGTAAGGATGTCATGGTCGGTGGAGGAGGAAAGGAACAGAACATCCAATGATGGAAATGAGAATATAGTAGCAGGTGGCTCTCTGATGTCGGGCTTGGAACACTGAACGATGCAGGGTTTTGGCTGTGTCTCACCCTGTGTAGCAGAGGAATGACCTCCGCTGCCTAGGACCCACCACATATACCCACCACATATACCCCCACACACTCAGGTGGAAGTCACCCTTTTATCAGCCACACTGCCTCAGGGGTTTCTTTTGAGTATGCAGGTCTCATTCATGAGAACTACTAACAAATTTCCTTCTGAACTTGCAACGTTTATTTTTTTGTTAACCCAAGCATAGGATTTGACATTTATCCCCGTTAAATCTCATCTTGTTAGTTTTGGCCCATTGATCCAAACTGCTGAAATCTCCATAATCCAGATTTTGCCGTGCTGAGCACAGTTATCCACCCCCAGCTCTGCATTGCCAGGAAATGTAATCAGAGCACCTTTTATGTCTTCATCGGGATGGCTGATGAAACTGTGGGCCAGGACAAGGCCATGCACACAGCCCTAAGGCCACCAGCAGTGACCTCAGTGCCCCTGTTCAACATGGGTTGGGTCAACAGGACCAATGGCTTAGTATCTTCTGGATGGTAATTCAGCCAAGTAAACCATCTAATGCCATCTCCACACTGGCTACATTTCTCCGTTCTGCACCATGATTTTCTGAGAGACGATTTAAAATAAATGCATTTCCAAATATTTATGTCCATGTTTGGCCATATTAAAATGCCCTTTCTGTTATTGTTCTAGAGTGAATACTAATTAAAGTTTCCCTGTAAGAGATGTCTGGAATCGTTCCAGACAAAATAAGTCAATGCTGAAGTTACTCTATCCCAGAGATACCCCCCTAACATGAATTCAGTGGGCCATGGACCTCCCATGGCAACTGCCTTCAGTCAGTGATGGGAACAGGACTTGAAATGAAGGTGCTCTGGGATTGAGAGACCTAGGGAGCGTGATCTACTGCCATCATGCTTCATTATCCTAAGCTGGAAAAACTGATGTCTAAGCTGGCCAGCCTGCACACTAAAACATTTTCATCAGAGATATAGTTTCACAGAGTACCTGTGTAAGGGATGGCCTGAGTGTCCGTGGGGATCCAGTAGAGTTATGAAAGTTATAAACTTGGTTTCTGCAGGTCCATAGGCAGGCAGCAATATTGTGAAAAATGCTTCTCAGGGGAAGCTTTGCGTTTCTTTAAACATTCAATTATGGCTATACAAATACAGATTTTAAGTGAACAACATCCAATTTTTCATAAATCAGAGATGTTAGAAGGCAAATAAAAGAGATTCCCTGAAAAACTATTTAATAAAAATTCAGCCCCGTGCCATGAAGAATCAGTTCACCACAGAAGCATTTTAAGTAGGGTTAATTAGATGACTCTCAGCATTAGCTATAGATTTAAGGGACTAGGACTACTTTAATTTAGGTTGTGGCTTCTAAGCAGGTTTTTCAATTACAGCAAGTTTCTGGATATTTAAAGACCCAATATTCAACAAGTAGATCTTATTTGCTCTTTAAAAGTCACTAGAGGCCTTTCAGAGGCCTTTCAAAATAACCTTTATCATTTCCTTTTCAGGAACAATAAATATGTTAGCATTCTTCTTTTAGCCATTACCAAATTTTTATGATATGTTTTTTCCTTCAAAGAAAAGGGTTTATTCCTTATTTTAAAAGTAGTATTTTATTTTTGTAAAACATTAAGACAATAAAGTAAATAGCTTCTATAATTTTCCTACTCAGAGATACATGTCATGTGTATAATTTTTAAATAAACATTGAATACTATGTAAGCTATTTTCATTAAAAAAATAATAAACACTAGCAGGAAACAGCTATTTTCTAACATGCTAGTTACATTGATTATATCATGAATTTTTTAAATAATAAAAGTTTCATCATTTTTAATTGTTGAATAGTATCCTGTTTCATAGCTGATTATTGAATCCATCTCCTATTAACATACTTTTAGGTAAAACAACCTTGAGCACAGGGCTGACTCTGGGCCTCCGGGCGCTGGTGCGGTGTACTGACCAGCTTGACTTCTGATTGGTCAGGGGTTCATCCTGATTGGTCATGCCCTCTAATGTACTGGTTGTTAAACATGCAAATGGCCTCTGCTTACATTTTTATCTCTGGGTTCTTATAGCTTCATTTGTGAAGACTCTCTGACTTAAATCTACTGGGCCAATGGCTATGCAAATTAAAAATCCTGTTATATACTAAATGATTGATTGCCTTTTGTGTCTAACAGCATCACAGTTAGTAGTACACAAGCATTTCACTCTACTTGATTTTTTTCTTTGTATTCATTGCATCAAAAGTATAGTTCATTTGGAATAAACATGTAACCTTTTGCAAAAAAATTGTTACACTGAAGCATTTTGGGTAATCCATCATTAAAATAGTAATATTGGCATCCTCTTGTGAAAATGTTACTCTTAATATAAGGGAATTTCTAAAATTGGTACAATGCAATTAAACTTATAGACTATCACAGGAACGTATGAAACATTCTCCATATATTTTTGAAAATGCAGTCTGATAGTAAGTTTGGGAAGAGAGACATAAATTAAAAAGAGATAGTTTTATGTGTTTGACTTTTATAATTTTGAGATTATCTCATGAAAGACCCTGAATTGAAAGGGAGCAAATTAAGTCACCTTTAAAATGATATTTATACAAATTAGCCACTGTCTACCAGTCAACATATATTTTAGTATCTGCAGTAGTGGAAGGTAAATCATTTTCAGAGGGAACCATGGACAAGGCTACTAAGTCACTTTACAAACTCAGAGAACCAGGTGGGCTCTGAGAAATTATTTCTCTATGGAAATGTATGTCCATTATGAAGCTCAATGAAGTAGGATATAAAATTGCATATAGACTATGATATCAACAAAGAATACAAAAGAAGCAAAGGCTTATTTACAAGGAAAAAAAAAACCCCATCTATATAATTCACCAGAATCTTAACTGGATTGTGTTTGCTGGTAAGAGCACTTTTTTTTTTTGGTTTTAGGGTTCTTTGTTCCTTTTACCCCCTATAATGTTCAGTTTTCTTCACTGGGTATGCATATTATTTTCATAGGAAAAACAACTTAAGGTTTTTATGAGGTCGATTTTTGCTTCTCTACCTGCAGTCATAATGCTCCATAAGACGTTCAAGATTAGCCTCCCCTCATGCTGTGCACCACGTTTCTTCCAACAGTCTAACAATGGGAGCAGGTGCAATAAAGAAAACTCCTAAAGCCATCTGCCCACCACAACAAGTCCATCTAGAAAATGCATTCCCACCAGAAGCCTCATATTCTTTTGATCTTTCAGGGAATACCTTTTTTCTTACACTGAGATATTTTCAAAACCATATATAAAAAACAATCTACAAAAATGTGGTGCCCCTTGATATTCTTATGTGACGAAACAGAGTATGAAAATTTGTACTTTGCTAAGAGAGACAGATCAAAAGCAACACAAAGTTTTCTCTCTGGAATCCTGATTATATAATACATGTGTGCCTGAGCCTCTATTTTCAGATCAAGTCACAAGAAAAGCTAAAAACACTTCATTTCTTGTTCCCAAAGCTTCTGATTCATTTAATGGTAAGCAATAATCATGTAAAAAAAATACAAAAAGGCAGGTTGCCGATCCTAGGAAGCAGGTAATGTGATTTTATATACATTTTAATATATTGTGACATTAGAGATCAAACATTCAGACTGGCTGTTGATTGCGTCTTTCGTCTGACTTGCTAAAAACTCAAATCGAAGCACTGACACAAGTAAATGATCTGACTTGTTTATAGGGAGATGTTGAGTCAGGTTCTGGGACTCCAAGTCCCTGACAGAACTCAGCCCAGTGAGGCTCTCTCACCTCTACTCTTGTTTCAGAAAAAAATCAGCATCCTGCTGATGGGTGAGGAACAGAAACCAGTACTTTTGGAAGACAGAGACTGCTATTTTGACAAAGCAGGACTTGGAACATTGACTTCTATCTTTAAATACAGATTGCTTATTAGAAGAACTAATAAGCTCTTCTTTTATGATACTAATGAAATAGAATATTAAGGAATCCTTTAGATCAGAGGAATCTGTGGGGATATCCAGGGTGTAAAGAATAAGAAAATTAGTTGTTTTTAACTTACGCTTAGAGGCAGACAAAATTTTCTGCTAGTAAGGTATACAAAATATATACTAGTATCCAAGTGGCCCAGAAAAAGCCATAATGCCATTTTCTGGAAATTTATATAATTTTTCCATAAAAGGACCAATTTTTTAAAATAAGAAGATGAAAGAAATAGTCTAAACCACTGGAGATAAGCTTTGAAAGATAAACTCTTGGTATTTCTCGGGGAGATAATTTTTATCAGTTTGAAGCTGTTTCCCCTAATATAATCCAGGAGTTGTCAAATGTCAACTAATTATAAAACTCTGTTATTTGAACAGTATAGGGATGCTTAAATTAAATCCTTAAACAATTGGGCTCTGAAAAAATAAAACCTCAGAACTATGAAAAATAGTGCTAAGTTATAAAGCTCCTTTATAGAGTGATAAAATTCTTTATTTTTCCATCAGATAATTTTTTAAAGTTAATTCTAGCCTCAAATCCAAATTTGGATTACAAATCCAGGCATTTTGTTCTGTTTTTCTAAACGCCAACATAAATCACATAGCACTTTCCTGTCCATGGTGTCTTAACTTTCTCCTATCATGCAATAAACAAGAATTAACTTACTCATTTCTTTCCAGATTTATGATCAGTTCTTTGCTTTCCAGTTGTATTCGAATATTCAGCACTTCTGGATGTTTCTGAAAGATAAACAAGAAAAATCAGCTGAAAAATGTTTGGCTTTGACTTACAAATATCTGAATAAGCTCCACAGGCATAATCAATTGAGGGAATAAATGATGCGGTCAATCTAAGAAAGAGCCAAATGCCATCACAACACAGTCTACAAATTAAGTTTTCTTAGCAGTAGTAAAGACCAGGCACAGGAGGATTGCTTGAGTCCAGGAGTTTGAGACCAGCCTAGGTGGACAACATAGTGAGATCCTGTCTCTACAAAATAATAAAAATAAGAAAATCAGAATATTATCGAGGTATGGTAGTTTGTGCTTGTGGTCCCAGCTACTTGGGTGGCTGAGGCGAGAGGATCACTTGAGCCCAAGAGTTCGAGGCTGCAGTGAGCTATGGTCACGCCACTGTACTCCAGCCTGGGTGACAGAGTGAGACCCTGTCTCAAAAAAAGAAAACAAGCCTCTAATTCCAGCACTTTGGAAGGCTGAGGGTGGGGGGGCAGATCAGCTGAGGTCAGGTGTTCGAGACCAGGCTGGTCAACATGATGAAACCTCATCTCTATTAAAATTACAAAAAAATAGTCTGGTGGTGGCACACCCTTGTAATCCCAGCTACTCAGGAGGCTGAGGCAGGAGAATTGCTTGAACCCAGGAGGTAGAGGTTACGTGAGCCAAGATCATGCCATTGCACTCCAGTCTGGGCAATAAGAGTAAAACTTTGTCTCTAAAAAAAAAAAAAAAAAAAAGAAAAAAAAGACAAGATTGGAGGGAGAGTTGGGGGTCATCCCATGGAACAGCACCACAAACTCAAGGGGACCTCACTCTTTCTGGTCAGCACTGCAGAGTGCAGAAAGTAGAGACTCAGTCTTGCTGAAACATCATCACCACCACATTCAATTAGTGCTTCCTTCAGTTATGTGGACTTTGTCTGCCTTTGCCTTGTCAGTTATGTCAGTATTACGCTTACTGTATAAAAGCCATGAGAATGAGAAGTTTAGACGTAGTTTTCTAATATTTCATATCTGAAAGGCGGTCTTATAACTCCAGAGCTCAAGAGACCTTTTCACAATATATATAACGTTTCAGCCATACCATGACTTAACAAACCACACACTAGTATACTTTAAGATAACACAGATTTTGTAGGTTCCAAATAGCCAACATGAAAATAATTCGTTAAAATGAAACAAAATTTAAACAAAACCTACAATAACTGAAGGTCATGTGAGTTTTGAGAAAAAGGCAAAACATGCCTTAACTAAGGCCATATAACGGGTAGAATCAGAAAGGCTGAAACACTCTCTTTGCTTTGTTTTTAGGGCAGCACTTTGTACATCTTCTTGTAGTCTTTCTGTCTCCCATGGTAGCCATTTGCTACCTATGGCTATTTCAGTTAACTAAAATAAAATGAAATTTAAAAGTTAGTTCACCAGTCATATGGGACACACTTCAAGACTCAATTACTAAATGTGGCAGGTGGCCACCACCGTGGAATAGCACAGACATAGAGCATTTTCATCCCCGTGGAACATTCTATTGGACAGCTCTGAGTCGGTGATGAAGACCTAAAACTGACATCATGCAATGGCTGCCTGAGAAATAGATTATTTTAACTATCAGGGCGTTCAAGAGATAAAATTAAGTACCAACCCAAGGATTTTTTTTCTTTTGAGCTTCAAGGAGGCTCTTTCTCAATTTTCACTGATGGAAGATATTATTTTAAATAGTCACTTAAGCTTGAGAGGTAAATTGGTGAATTTCAGATACATGAAATTCTTACGTATATTTTCTGCCTTTTCACAGGTCTTGTTTTTGATGGATTTATTCTAGCAAAACACTACAAAACCCATCAAATTTATATATTTTGATACTGTCTGGTGTTTATAAGAACTGCATGTATTTCTGAGTGTCTACTCAACTCGGAAAATTAATATTCCTATTTGATCCTACATGCCATGAAACATGCATCATTTCTCTGTAGTGTAGAGTGTCAGCGTGTTCTTATGCCCTTACAGATATTTGCTTTTGAGTCCATCACAGGGATTCTTGCATATTTGCCTATACTTGCCGACATCCGGGTTTCACTACAACCACTAGCATAATGTTCTCTCCAGGGTCTACAATATGTACTCATTAATTATGTGTGTGAAAAACAAGATTGTTAATTATATTTACAATAAAACATTAGAACAAAATGTCACAATATTCTGGCAAAATGTGTCCAAACACCATTATGCATGTATACTTGTGTGTGTATAACTACATGTTTTATATGTATGTAAACATAAATAACTTAGTTCCTTTAGTTACAAATTGTGTTTGCCCAAGATATCCATGCACAGATCACATACCTTAAAAGGAAATCCTGACAATTGTATATGTGAATAAAAATATATTATTTGCAACATCCATTTTCCCCAAAGAATTGACGTAGTTTAAGCATTAACATTTGAAGTAATTCCACATAAAGTATTAGAACTGTTATGAGAGTCCAATGTCAACATCTTGCAGAAGAATATATTTTCCTTCAGAGAGATGGGAAGACTTTTATGTGTATTAGTTGAGGTATGACTGGTAAAGGAGAAATCAATAGAGAGGGAGAAAAGACAGCTATTTTAATTCAAGACCATGAATTGCCTTAGACCTCTTAAAAGCATGTATTCGTTCCATCTTCTTTTGATTGTTATCCATTGAAGATAATGAAGTAGTACTGGTAAAATACGGCATTCCTTTTCTTAAAAATGATATATTGATTACCCTAATGGAACCGTGTCTTTTATCGAATGCTTAAAGAACTGCACTTGCCGAATAAATCAATTAAATGCTAACCAATGGGCCAGAAACGCTTTGGCAGTAATCGTTCTTTTTTTTTTTTTTTTAATTCGGAAAGTACATCCAAGAGTATATAAAATGTATAAGTACAATTTGAAAAACAATAAAATAAACACCAGGGTACCTAACACCCAGCTGGAAAAAGACTATTTCTATAATCTTAGAAGTCCCCTGTATTAGTTTGGTGGGGCTGTCATAACACGCACCACAGAGTGTGTGGCTTAAACAACAGAAATTTATTTTCTGACAGCTTTGGAGCTAGATGTCCAAAATCAAGACATTGACAGGTTTGGTTTCTTCTGAGGCCTCTCCTTGGCTTTGAGACAGCTGACTTCTTGCTGTGTCCACAGATGGCCTTTTACATGACTGTGTCCTAATCTCTTCTTATAAAGACACCAGCCATATCAGATTAGGGTCCACGAATATGACCTCATTTTACCTTAATTGCCTTTTTAAAGGGCCTTTCTCCAAATACAGTCACATTCTAAGGTACCAGGGTCAGGACGTCAGTATAGGAATTTGTTGCAGGGAAGGGGGAGGCAATTCATCTCACACACCCCGTCATGCTAAATTCATTATTACATTCCCCTTATTCCCAACCAGAGGTAACCATTATCCTGAGTTTTCTGTTAATCATTATCTCGATTTCCTCTACAGTTTTATTCCTAGTGTACATATTCTTAAGCAATATATTGTTTAGTTTTATCCAGTTTTGAACCTTATAAAAATGGCCTCATACTGTGTTCATTCTTCTATGAATGGACTGGTTTCTTTTACTTAAGCTTCTATTTGTTAGATTCATACATATGGTTGTATAGAGCTGTAGTCCATATATTTCATTGCTATGTTGTATTCTCCTACAGGTGGACTTTGGGTTTTTCTGACCACGTCTCCTTTTGCTCTTATCACACTGTTATGCATGTTCTTGTGTACATGTCGTCTCCTGCAGCGGTCCGCAACATTTTTGGCAACAGGGGCCGGATTCATGGAAGACAATTTTTCCATGGACTGGGGGTAGGGGGTAGGGGATGGTTTGGGGATGATTCAAACACATTATTATTACTTACTGTGTACTTTATTTTGATTGTCATTACACTGTAATATATAATGAAAGAATTATACAACTCACCATAATATAGCATCAGTGGGAGCCCTGAGATAATTTTTCTGCAACTAGATGGTCCCATATGGGGGTGATGGGAGACAGTGACAGATCATCAGGCGTTAGATTCTCTTAAGGAGTGGGCCACCGGATCCCTCACATGCACAGTTCATGATAGAGTTTTTGCTCCTATGAGAATCCAATGCAAGCGGTAGGGAGCAGCTGTGGTACAGAGCAGCTGCAAATATAGATGTAGCTTCTTAGCCTGCAGCTACCCTCCTGACGTGGGGCCTGGTTCACAGGGGTTGGGGACCCCTGCCTTGCTGGACAGATATGAGTTTCTCTGGCTAATCTGGGATGGAAACTCTGGGTGGTGATGTTTGCCCATGTTTGACTTTACTAGGGATCTTTGAATTCTTTTCCAAATTACAAATGGGTTATAAATGTTTCCCCCATTCCATACCCTCACAAATATCTGGTAAAAATTTTAAAAGGCAGGCAACACCCATCTGCTGACCGTGAAACTGCACCTCACCGGGGTTTCCTTTACGCCTCCCTCCTTAGCAGCGAGGCAGAGCACCTTTGCTTATGCTTACGGAACATTTCATGTTCTTCTCTGGCGAAATACTTGCTCCTGTTTTTTGACCATTTTCTTTCCTGCTTTCTTCCTCCCCCCTTTCTCTTGTCATTATTAAATTGTAGTTATTTCTACATTCTGGAAGCTATACTTTTGTCCATTTTATGTGCGATGAATATTTTCTCCCAGTTTGGGCTTTGTCTTTTCATCCTCTTGAGCGTGTTTCTCATGAACAGAATACTTTAATTTCAATAAAATCCTTCATGGTTTAAAGTTTGTGTGCCTCATTTGAGAAATCCTTCCCTACTCCAAGATCAAAAAGCAGATTGTGTTCTCTTCTAAATGTTTCATAATTTTTCCCTTCACATTTAAGTCCCATCCAGACTTGATTTTTGTGGCTAGTACAAAGTAGGAGTCCAATTCTACTTTAAAGAAAATATGATCAACAATTGTTCCAGCATCACTTGTTAAAGGTCTGTCCCTTCCTGGCTGAGCATGGTGGCTCATGCCTGTAATCCCAGCACTTTGGGAGGCTGAGGCAGGTGGATCACCTGAGGTCAGGAGTTCGAGACCAGCCTGGGTCTTACTATGTTACCCAGGCTGGTCTTGAACTCCTATCCTCAAGCAATCCTCCTGCCTCACTTCTTACAGGACGTTGGGCAGGAGAGAAGGAAAGGGTTCTGCAGTAAGAGAAGCATTATAATTCAGAGGCAGGTTCTCCTCAACAAAGGTGACAAACCATGGCAATGTTCAACAGCTTCCTGTGTCTTCCAAAGTCATAAGAAAATATCTTATTTTCTTAAGTTTGAAAGTCCAAATGAATCAATATATTTTTATCTGCTGCACTGCCTCTTAAGCCAAAAGGCATTGACATTTACTGATATCTCTACTGACCTGTATGTACGCATGCATGTACACATGCATGCATGTGCTGGAACATGTGTTTTTGTGTGTCACTGTATTATAGGACTCGGGCTGATGTCCCAGTTTATTATAGGATTTTTCATGAAATAGTTCTTGCTATTTCTACTTACATTTCACTCCCAAGTCCATCCAGGACTCAGATCTAAGTTCTCTCATTAGGGTATGCAGGCTGGGAGATAAACCCCAAGACTGATACTGCCTTTACCCCAAACCCCTCTTTCCTCCTAGGAGGGAAGCTTTATCTCTGGGCAAAACTTATCAGACACCCTACCCTCAGTGCACGTGTGCTCTCAGGAAGCACATGCCTTCCTCACAGAAAGGCGTTTTTGGCAGACTGCCACTGAGACAGCAAGCCCAGGCAAATCTGAAAGACGAGTGTGGCTAGGACCTAACTGCCCCCT
The DNA here is from genome assembly GCF_001604975.1 of Cebus imitator. Taxonomy (NCBI): domain Eukaryota; kingdom Metazoa; phylum Chordata; class Mammalia; order Primates; family Cebidae; genus Cebus; species Cebus imitator. Next base: position 6,413,871 of record NW_016107422.1, on the reverse strand, counting down.
TTTAAGACTCCCAGGTGCCTGTGTTGTCTCAGAGGTTTCCCACAATGCACTGGCCAGGGCACCCCAGGAAACCGGCTGTACAAACAGATGTGCAAAAAGTGATTGACTGATTGATTGGCTGACTAGATTGCTTTGTGTGTTTTTTTTTTGGTGCTATCCATGTTGTGCCGCCCTTCCTTAATTTGTGTAATTGGAGGCTGATCCAAACTTGACTTTAAATCATTTCACCCATAATGAACACCACAAAAATATCTGGAGTCCATAAATGTAGCTTTGCATGGTTGTAGAGGTGCTTGTTATTTTTCCTGAAGGACAGAATGACATACAGCATCAGCTTCTTGGTGTTTTTATCTTTTTAAGGAATAAGAAATTCTCAACAGCTTAGAAAAATCTGCCCGATTCTGAGGGTGAATTAATGTGGCAATGGAATGGCAGCAGGGCTGGCAGGCAAGAGGGAATTATCATCCAAAAAGTAAGATTTGGGGTCAACGGCCAAATCCACTCCCATCACAACTCTGAGGTTATCCTTCCAAAGGCCATGGTCAGTTACAGCCAAAGTCATTCATCTCAACCATCAATACTGGAAGCTCAGAGGGATCTAATTTTTCAAGCAGAACAACAAAATTAAAATATTGCATTCAAGGGAACTCTAAAATAACTAGATCCCTCTCCGGCACTAAATAAATGCTTCAGGCTGCAGCCCTGGCATTCATGGGGCACAAGGGAGTCATTTATTGCTATGAATATTTAGAGGCAATCTTGATTACCACTTTAATATTAGTGTGCGAGTCCCACAGCCTGGAAGAGATGCACACCGTGGAATTTAGAGAAGACAAAATTGAATTAACGGCAGTATAACACAGTCAGGAATTAAGGCACTGCAGCGCCATAATGGGGTGTCCCTGGCTTGGGGCCTATATTTTATTACATAAATAACAATAATGTTTATTCATGAGTTATTGACAATTTTTCTGATAGATAATGAACCTTAGCAAACAACCTGTTAAAAGGTACAGGATGTCACGTATTATCCTTAGGTGTATAATGGAGTTGGAAATTGTTCGTGTGTTAAAATGTTGGATTACTTTTAGCACAGGACTGTCTCACTGTGTTTCCGTAGCATGATAGATCCTCGGTTTTTCAGGCCGCTTCTCCCTCCCTGCAGGAAAAGGTACCACCACATCACCTTTGGTCCTTGTCATGCACTTAGCCCAGGTTCTTTGTCCCATTGCTACTGGTATGATAGCTAATCCTCAAGTTTGCAGCAAACATTTTAGATTTTCATTTTAGATTATTTTAGCTAGAGCCAGAGCATCTTAAAGCCTTATGTATTCACTGACATACTTCTGCTCTCCTTCCGTGCATCTGAATGCTACAGAATGACAGCCCACCAGGTGTGTGCATCTGTCTGAGGACAATGGCCAATTCTGAGGCCGACGACGTTACTCTGCTCCTTTCTCAAGCTTACTATTGGAAGAGGGACGTGACAACATGACTTATGAGAAAGCACCCTGGAAAACACTGTGATATGGATTTCTCAAACTTAACACGGCTAAAATTCTGTTTTTATTTGACCATTTCCTTCCCTCACCCCTGATCCACGACAAAGGGGAGGCTGGAGAAAATCCACCCAAGCTTTCCTCCAGAATTCCTGATCTTAGTGATGCCCTTTCTTAAAACACTTCAACAGGGACCTGATGTGCTTAGAAAAAAACAGCCGTGAAGGCTCTGGCGTCTGCTCGCCTAGTGGTCTCACGTGCAGGCCATCACTCACTTGCTTCCAAAGCTTCCGGGTCCCCGTGCCTGCTGACTCTCTGCCAAAACATCTTCTCTGGGCCCTTTGTGCAGCTTAACCTCCAGGCACTGGCCTGGACAGCACTGCCTCAGAGAAGCCGTAGCTTCCTAAGGGGGCTGTTTGTTCTCACAAACCCCGTTTCTGTCTTTTCCTAGCAAAGTTCCTCCTTTGTGATGATTTTTTTTTTCTTTTACTTGTTTACAGTCTGTCTCCCTTGGGAAAATAGAAACTTCCCAAAGGCAAATATTTTGTCAGCGTGTTCCACGTTACAGTCCCCACGTCTGGAGCAGGGCCACCAAGATGCCTCTGCAGGATGAAGGGTGCAGGCAGGAAGAGCAGGGGATGCAGGAGGAACACTGACTGGGGGGTGGGGAGGAGACCCCAAAGCCACAAAGGTACCCTGAGGTATAAGAGCGGCCTCCAGACCCTCCTCACCTATCACACGCTGTCACAAGCAGAGGACTGCAGTCCTACCCTCTGACCCATGGGCTGCCTGCTTGCCTCACCCTGGGAGGCCGATGTCCCCTGTGGGACATTAGTGGTTGTAAAAGGAGGCATGTACAAGGAGCAGGGAAACCCTGGCTTTTGAAAATGGACTTGCATTCTGTTCTTCTGAGGAGAGTAGGCAGGGCTAGCCCTGTGAGCTGAATTTCTTATATTTGTACTTGGGACTGGATACAAATGACCAATGAATGCATCTTCCCAGGCGGGCTCCCAGCACCCTCTGCTCTCCAGAGAGGATTCCATGTCCTCCGGCTCAGTTTCTTTGGACCTTCGTGATGAAAAATCCAAAATAGGGCAGACAGGGAGGGGAAGCAGCAGGAGGGGGAGCAGCAGCAGGACTTTTGATAAAATCTGAATCAATACAAACTACAAGGTGAAGAGTGGAGGTGGGCGTGGTGACATGACAGCCTGGGGACAGAACCATGTGGTGACGTGGTGGCCCAGGGACAGAACAGCATGGTGACATAGTGGCCCTAGGCACAGGACTGCGTGGTGGTATGGTGGCACCAAAGACAGGACTGTGCAGTGACATGGTGGCCCTGGGACAGGAATATATGGTGATACAGTGACTCCAAGGACAGGACTGCATGGTGACATGGTGGCCCTGGGGACAGAACTGCATGCTGACATGGTGGCCCAGGGACAGGAAAGTGCTAACACAGTGGAGCAGGGAAGAGGATCATGTGGTAATATAGTTACCCCTAAGGACATGACCACATGGTGACATGGTGGCCTGGGACAGGACTGCATGACACAGTAGCCCTGAGGATAGGACCACATGATAACATGATGGCTTGGGGAGAGGACCACATAGTGACATGGTGACCCAGGAATAAGGTTGTGTGGTGACATGATGGCCAGAGAAAAGGACCGTGTGGGGACACAGTGGCCCAGGGACAGGATCATGTGGTGACTTGGTAGCCCTGGGGACAGCGCCATGTGGTGACATGGTGCCCAAGGGCTGGACTGTGTGATTACATCATGTTGCTGAAGTCGGCCTCTGACCAGGCCCGAGCTGACAGCAAACCCCACCAGGCTGCAAGGCCACCTCCTCAGACCAGTGCCACCTGTGCCCTCTCCTGCATCCAGGCATCTCTGCCAGCACCTGGCTCCCTGCTGAGGACTGTCAGATGCCAAGGTGAGGAGGCAGAAGGCCAAGGCTGGGATGGGTCTTTCCTGTCAGCCACGTACCTGCTGGGCTCATAAGGACCACCGGCAGCCCCAGTACCATGTGCCCGGCATCCACATCCACAGGTGCCAGCCCCTTGCAATGTTCAGTGTCAACACTGGCTGCACTGGGAAGCAGGGCTGAGGAGGAGGTCTGCTTGTCATGGGAAGAAGCCCAGGCTGGGTTCCAAGACCCAGTTCACTTCAGCAACCTCAGGCCACCTCTGAGAGCCCAAAAGGAGGTCTTGGAGCACCCTGATCAATGTCTAGGAGCATCCTAGGTTGAAAGTTCATGGAGATGCAGCAATTCCTCCTCTTTTGACTACAAAGGAACAATAATTCTAATATTTCATTTACTATTTAATTTTTCATTATGGAAATGTAGCGTTTTTTCATTTAAGAGGCTCAGTAGGAGGGGCCTCAGGCTAGACGGCTGTGGTCAGTTCGTGGCTGTAAGCCAGGGACTGCAGGTCAGTCTTTCAACACTGATGGGCCTCAGTCTTCTCACCGGGAAAATGGGATAGTCACGCTATCCAGTCTACCACTGGTCAATGTGGTCATTGAAATAACAGGTCTCCAAAGATATCTATGTGCTAACCCTGGGAACCTGTGCATAGGCTACCTTACTTGGTGAAAGAGGCTGCAAAGATGCAACCTTAAGTAAGGTTAAGGACCAGAACATATCCTGGATTAGTGAGACGGACCCAACATAATCACAGGGGTTCCTGAAAGTAGAGAATCTCTCATGACTGGGGTCAGAAAGATGTGACAAGAAGGCCAGATCCACTGTGCTCACTTTGAAGGTGTCAAGGGAGCCATGAGCCAAGGAACCTGGTGTCTCTAGAAGCTGTGAACCGCCCTCAACTGCCAGCAAGAACATCGGGATCTTGGTCCCACAACCACATAGAACTGAATTCTGCCAGTGTGTCAATGAGCAGGAAATGGGCTCTCCCGGAGCCTCCACCAAGAAGGAAGTCCTGTGGACACTTTGATTTTAACCTGGTGAGATTTGAAGCAGAGAATCCAGCCACACCCACTGGGCTTCTGACATTGAAACTGTGACTGTGAGATAATAAATGGGTGTCATTTTAAGCCACTTAAATGGGAGTGATTTGTTACAGCAGCACTAGACAATGGACGTAATTAAGACGATTGCTATGAGATTCAAATGATAAAAAGGCTGTTTGGAAACCATCATGCATGACAAAATGAAAAAGCATGCTTATTACAGAAATCCAATCACAAATCAAACCGCAACTGCACAGCAGGACAGTGACAAGATACCAATTCACTTACTATTTATTGCTATTCTCCCAAATTGCACCCTTTTATGCTTTTTATAGTTAGATCAAAATGGGCATAATAAATGAGATTTTGGAAAATTTTCAAAAAGGAATATTATACATTTATTAACGAGGGCCTATTTATGAGCCAGGCACTGGGTCCAGTTCTGGGTTGATAGCTGAAAGCAGCTTAGCTTTCTCACTTCTTCTATATGGGAAGAGGTTCTTACGTAATATGTGTACGACCAATCATAGAAGGGGACAGAAGGTACTAGAAGACTTGTGGGATCTTCTAGTACCTTCTATCCCCTTCTATGATTCACAAAATATGTGAATGTACTTCATTTTGGTGTAGAATGCTTTAAGGCAATACTTTCTAAGGTATGCTTACTGATATAAACAGGGCAATTAAAATATTATAAAAGCACAGAGCACTGTTCTTGGAACGGCCTGTGCAGCCTTTGGAGACAGCCAGCGGTGGAATAACATGTGCTGTGTTTATTAACCAGAAAGCTCGCTTCCAATTCAAAGGTCATTTATCTAACTCATTTCATGTCTGGAAACATTCACTTACCCTTTTTTCCCGCCTACAACACCATTTCGAAACTGTCAGTCAGGGGAAGTTAGCTTAAGTTGCTAGTTTGTTTGCATGCAAGCTGTCTTCTAGAAGAAATATCCCATTCATATGTTGACTAAGAGCCATTTATAAAGCATCACCGTCATGTCTTTCAAATAAACATTAGCAGAATATACTAAGCCCTTTAAAGAGTGATCTTGCTATGGATCACAGAGGCACCGCCAGTCACTGTGTACTAAGTGAAGCCGGATGCAAACAAGTTTTTCTATTACAAACAGAATTACAGCTAATTGCTGACTTTTTATGAAACACATTCAAATTGCACCATGAAAACGCATGCTACAAGCCTCACAAAGATCCTGCAAAGACAATTCTCATTTCATGGCTTCAGACAAAAATTGAAGTGAGAGTGTCACCCGCTTTTTCCTTTGCTTGCTTGTCTGGCTGTATCTTGGGGGCATTCATTAGAGCCTCAGCATCAGGAGGGAGATGGAACAGGAGGAATGGGACTGAGGTGCACGCTGAGGCTGGAGGAGAAGCTCCACTGGAGCTGGGAGATGGAGCTGGAAAGCCCAGGGCTGGGGCTGTGATGGATGTAGCCCCGGGACTGAGGACAAAAGGCAAAAGCAGGTGAAGGATTTGAGAAGGACTCGAAGTCGTCTGGCTGTGTGGCCTTTGGACCAGCCACCATGTGAACCAGACCATCACTTGACCAGGCCTGCAGGACTTTGCAACCTTTTATAACTTTCCATCTCCAACCCAGCCTGGTCCCGGGACAGAGTGATCCTTAATCTGTATACTTTGCTGATGAAAACAGGGGTTCAGTTATTTTTCCTGTTAAAATATTAAAAAATCAGCCAGTCATGAAGCCCAGGGATACTGATGAAAAACTTGGTCCTCTATGTAGAAGACGCTCGATTCCAAAGCTCCAGCTCTGACCTCTGTAATGTATGTGCCCCAGCACATACATTACAAATGGCCCAAAAGCCACGATCAGCAGATCTCTCCCTGGCAACTCAAAGGCTACAGTGTTGGAAAGTCAGCAGCTCATTTCGTACTTCTCCCGACTCCCCAGGTGCATTCCTCACTTGGTGATCCCTTCTTCTTCCTACTGTCATCATCATCCTTTTTGGTCCACACTGGTACCTTCTTCTAACTCTCTTTTTTCTCTCGGTTCCAATGTTGAGTTTTGTAATTCCTTCTCTGGAGTATCCCCACAATTCCTCCTATTCCTGCCACAGGGCCTTCATTCCAGCTCTCCTCTGGCTACTCTGTCACCAGCCAGTCCTATACATGGTTCCCCAAGCCGTTTTATTAAGGTGGGGCTCAAACAATCCTTCTGCCCTTCATCTTGTGTACACAGCCAAGATTCCTGGGCATCCCAGACTGCTCGACCTGTCTCCTCTCCCTCCATCCCATTCAGTGCTCGCGAGCAGGATTGATGCGCATTTTCTGTATCCCTACCTGCACCTATCTGTAATGGAACAGATAATAAATATATTAAGCTTTCTTAGCCATACAGTCCCTGTCGTGACTGCTCAACTCTGCCATTGCAATGCAAAAGCAGTCACAGATCATAGGAAAGAATGTGGCTGTGTTCCAATCAAACTCTATTTATGTACACCAAAATTTGAATTTTACATCATTTTATGTGTTATGAAATATTCTTCTTTTGATGTTTCTTCTCCAGCCATTTAAAACGGTAAAAAAATAAAAATAAAAAACCTCAAACACAGACAAGCATCAAAATCACCTGGAGTGCTTATTACAACAGCTCATAGTGCCCACCTAGAGCTTCCGATTCAGATGATCCAGATGGGGCCCAAGCATCTGCGTTTCTAGCAAGTTCTCGGGTAATGCTGATGCTGCTGCTCTGGGGACCACATCGCAGAATCATGTCCCAAAGTACACACCATCCAGTGCTGTCAATTTGGTTAAGTTGCTAACATCTAAGAGTCAGGAGAATTCTCAGACAAATCTGGAGGTGCAGCTTCTAGGAGGGGAGAAATATCGGAAAAACAGCAACACTGGGTTTCTACTTCAGTGTTAACAGTTGGCTAAAACTAACTAGAGGCCACCACTTCTCCCAGCCCTATCTGCCCTATGAGATACACACATGGAGGCCAAGGGGCAAGGCCTACCTGTCATCTTAGGTCCGGCTAGCTTCACTGGTTTGTAACACTGGCCTGGCCCCTATAGGTATTGAGTCCAGAATCCCTGGCCTCAAGTCTAACAGGATGATGTGGGATACACAAGAAACAAATGAATGAGCACACCATTTATTTTTATTTATTTATTTTTTTTTGAGACAGAGTATCGCTCTGTCATCCAGGCTGGAGTGCAGTGGCACAATCTTGGCTCACTGCAACATTTGCCTCCCGGCTTCAAGTGATTCTCCTGCTTCAGCCTCCCAAGTAGATGGGATTACAGGCGTGTGCCACCACACCTGGACAATTTTTGTTATTTTTTTTAGTAGAGACGGGGTTTCACCATGTTGGCCAGGCTGGTCTTGAACTCCTGACCTCAGGTGATCTGCCCACGTCGGCCTCCCATTTCTTCTTTTGCCTTTCCTTCTACTTCCTAAAATACTCTCCATCTTCCATAAGGCTCCCTCAGATGCCCTAGCCTTCAAAACTCTCCATGAAGGCTCAGGGAGAACTCTTCTCTCCAGTCTCTGTTCTTCTAACTACACTGGCACATTTTAGCTGAAACGTCGTTATTTCTGTTATTGCTTACAAACACTGTCCACTCACTAGGTTCCAAGCTTCTTGAGGCTTCAGCCAACTTTGAAAACCTGTCAGTGTGCCTTAAAACACTGCTTCTTTGTACATAAAAAGTACGAAATCTATGCCTTTTTGGATTAACCGTATCAATGCATCATAAAATGCTGTTCTCATCCCTTCATCAAAAGCTTACAGGGCAGATCCTGACACTGTGCTAAGTACAGGTTGTCCACCCTGATAATCAATCCTGATTTTTGCTACAAAGTTCAAACTCATCACTACATGGAATAAATGAATATACTGGAATTTTGGTTGCTGATGTGTTGACAAAGTATTTAAATTCACCCTTAACACAGATGAATTTCAGACCAAAATAGAAAATGTAGTCCTTGCTGAGGATGAGGCTGGAATGATCACAAGTGTGTGTTTACCAAAACATTGATGTATTTTGAGGCTTCCTGGATTGCCCTATCTGAAACTAAACCACAGGAGTGAAAATGTCACAGCATTAAAGAGGTCACTGTGGAAACTGCAGGATTTCTCCTGGGACAGTCTCAGCTGTTCAGGTTTTCTCCCTGTTCTGCTAGGAAGAGGAAAGGGTTGCTCCATTCCTAAGAATGACCTGACTTAAATGATGAAAAACTGGGTAAATAACTTACTTGGAGTGTAAAAGTAATGTTGACTTGAGAAAAAGAAAAACAGAGGAAGAGTCATGACAGCTAACAGATGTAGCACGTGGGTGTAAATAACTTACAGCGGACCAACATGATTTACAACCAGTAAGAACCAACATTCCATTATTTTCTAGAGATATCATATCATACAGAGATTCCTGAACTCCTACAGAAAAATCTTTTACTTGCAATTTCAGAGAGAATCGTTCAGAAAAGATTGCTAATGCACTACTAGCTGGAAGATACTTTGTAAAAACAAAATTGTGTGTAGATGTGTGTGTGTGTGTATGCGTAAGTGCCTGTGTGTATTCTCCTTAAGTATACAGGAGGGTCTTACCTAAAGTTGCAGTGGAATAAGAAAATACAAAAACTGTTGCATGATCACCAAGCATAAGTGAAAGGTTTCCTTGCTAATTCTTTACAAATTGAAAATACAGGCTTAGTGGAAAATAAAAGGAAGTGGTCAATTAAACCTATCAGAGCTTCACAGGAAACTAGAACTCATTTTTTAAAAAAAATATGATAGCCTCCTCTCCCTCTCCCAAAACAAATTGGAATCACATTGATCTGGGGTCAAATCTAAGCTCCATCACTTACTAGCTGTGTGTGCCTTGGTCACTGATAGCCTCTTGAGCCCATTGTCCCTCACTGGTAAGTCATAATATGGCAGCTGGGAGGACTAAATGACATAGTTTCTATCACTACTTGGACAGGGATGGCACATAGGAAGCACTTCATGTGACTGACAGTAAGGACCACACCATGCTGCTATTTGTATTGGTCATACCTTTGCTCCATTTGTCTAAGAATATATTTTTGCCCTACAATCCAGGAAAACACTACAGTGCTTACAATCTAATTTTCATTTTGTTGCAAACCATAACATTTTATCTCACACACACACCTCTGTTCTACTGGAAGTGAGAAAAAGAATCACTCTTAAAAACTGCATTCAAACTGACAATCATAGTTCTTGAATAAGAGAAGTTAATAATAAATCCCTTCTCAATAACTCTGGGGGATTCTATCCTTCATCATGAAAACCATGCACACTCTTTTTGCCCCAATCCTCCTAGACTCTTTTGGGCCTATTGTTTGCTGTTAATAAAGAAAAACAAAATAAAACAAAATTATGGAATGTAAAGTAGACAGAAGGCAAGCCCATCTTTCTTCCTCTGATGACCAAAGCTAAAAGTGAATCACTGTGATGAAGTATCGAACAGAAACACACACACACACACAAGCACAGACATACACACACACACACACACACACACACACACACACACACACACATCCCTCCATGGGTAAATCAGGCAATCAGGCATCTACGCTCTGCTTCAACCAATTCCAAGTTCTGGCAGGAAGAGTCCATGAAGGGCAGTAACCAGAGGGAAGAGGAGGCTCACCTTCATCCCTGTGCGTGGGGACCATCAAGAAATATGTGTTGAAACATTTTTTACAATAAAATGTTTGGTAGGGAACTGTCCGTTTTTTATTTTTATTTTGAGATGTTCTCTTGCCCAGGCCTGGAGTGCCTGGCTCACTGCCACCTTGAATTCCTGGGCTCAGGCAATCCTTCCACCTCAGTTTCCTGAGTAGCTGGGACTACAGGCACATGTCACCATGCCTGACTAATTTTTTAGTAGAGGCACAGTCTTGCTATGTTGCCCAGGCTGGTCTTGAACTTCTGGCTTCAAGCAATCCTCCCCGTTCAGCCTCCCAAAGCACTAGGATTCGAGGTGTGAGCCATTGTGCCAAGCTTTTAAAATATTTTTAAATGTAGTTGAAAAGAACTACATTTTCAAGGTCATGCACATTCATTTCTTCCCCCAAACGCATCTGTTGTGGGAGACACACACCCCTGTTCCCTCAGCTGCTTTCCCTGCAGCATGGTTACAGCCCAGCCTCCTTCTACACGCTGCTCTGGAAGCATGTCACAGACTTCTTAAAATGTAACCACGGTTGGAATATTGCAGATATGAGCCACCTAATTTAGAGTTCACTGAGACCCCATGTTTCCATTTCTGCATCTTCTGGGTCTCCAGATCCAGTCCAGGAGTGCATTCGCTTGTCATCTAAAATGACCCCTCACTCTTTTTAATATGAACTGCTATTATACCAGGTTTCCTTATCCCTGATGTGCTTAGCTAGTTTTGTTTTTTGTTTGTCTGTTTAACTGCAGGCTTTTTCATTTTACCTCACAACGTATCCTATTAATTTGACACACAGTTCCAACCTATTGAGGGCTTTTAAAGCTGGGATTCTTTCAGCCAAGCTGGTAGCTGCCTGGGGCCATGCTAGGCTTATTAAAGCATGAGATGCTGGTGTTGGTGAGAAGTCAAGAAATAGGCACTTCCAGGCACAGCTGGTAAAAGTGTAAATTGGTACAGCTTTCCATAAGGCAGTCTGGAAACAGTTTTCCCACTCCTTAAAAATGTGCATAGCTTTGATTCAACAATTCCACTTCTAAGAATTCATCTAAAGGAAATAACTAGAAAAGTATGCACAGATATAAGCAGAAAGACATCTAGCATAATTCACAGTGAAGTCAGAAAACACCTCTATGTCCACCTCGGGGGAATGGTGAGGAGAAAAAAAAAAAAGTGCGTGCCTGTAATCCCAGCACTTTGGGAGGCCAAGGCAGGAGGATCACTTGAGGACAGGAGTTCAAGACCAGCCTGGGCAACATAGTGAAAACTTGTCTCTACAAAAAAATTAAAAAATATATTAGCCAGGCATGGTGGCAGGTGTCTGTAGTCTCAGTTTCTCAGGAGGCTGAAGCCAGGAGGATCACTTGAACTCAAGAGTTTAAGACTGCAGTGAGCTAGAATTGTGCCACCACACTCCAGTCTGGGTGAGGGAGCGAGGCTCTGTCTCAGAAATGAAAAACAAACAACAAAACAACATGGGAACCACATGATGTGATATTCCACGGTCACTAAGCTGATGGTACACAAATGGAGGGGTTTTGCTTCTGGTAATGACAGTTGGAGTCATTTAGACCTAACTTCCCACCGAACAGAAAAATTATATTTGAAAGCATTATAGCATTTCCAAGTTATAAAGTATTATGGGACCATGACCCAGATGGAGAAGAAAATAGAAGGTATGATCCCAGAATGGGGAGGTGACTGTCCCACTCAAGGAATCTGCAGTTATTAGGAGAGGCAGTTGAGAAGCCAAAAAACCTCACCAGAACCTCCCACAGACTCAAAGGGCAAGGAAGACAAAAACCAGAGATGAGAGCCTGTGACCAGTTAGTACTGATAACTTCCCACTCCAGGGTTTGCGTTGGGATCTCAAAATGCTACATCCAGGGAGGCAAGGTGAATGAGGAGTGGACCAGTCTTCACAAAGACTGCTACCAGTTCAGTCGCTGACCACAAGTGCCTCCGGCTTAGGCACCAGCCATATGACATCATCTAGTGGCTCAATTTATCTTTAAGCTTCCCATATACAATGTCTGACACTCCAAAAATAACTAGGCATAAGTGAACACCAAGAAGATGAGACTGAAGTATATGAAAAAA
>NW_016107422.1:6379901-6401366 GCF_001604975.1 Cebus imitator | reverse complement strand
ACTTCATTTCTGCCCGTAAGCCACTTTGATGTATGGTTAAAGGAACACAGAAGCAGAATTTAAAATGCCACGCTTCATATGTTCAAGAAATTGAAAAACAGAAATTTCGGCAGAGAACTAGAGCCACATGGAAATTCTAAAAACTGGAAAATACAACTTAATGAATAGGTTCAATGGCATCTTAAGTACAGCTAAAGAAAGAAACCGTACAGTGAAAAACTGGTCTGAAGAAAATATGCAGGGACAAAAGTATAAAGAGATAAAAGGCTGGAAAATTCAGAAAAAAGCTTCAGAGATACATGGGGTGTGGTGAAAGGTATATGTAATTTGAGAACTAGCAAAGGAGGCAAGAGAAAACATAGCAGAAGCACTATTTGAAAAGAAAATAACTAAGGATTTTTCAAAATTGAGAAGAGATATCAACTCACACATATTTTTATTAAAAAAAAAAAAACCACCATGAATCTAAAGTACCAAAAATGAAAGAGAAAAGCCACACCTAGATGAATCATAGTAAAGCTGCTGAAAAACAGAGACAAAGAAAAGAAAGATGCAACATCTTAAAAAGAGCAATAATAATTGACAAATGATGTCACGGAAGACAAAAGAATATGCTATATGGTTTAAAGAAAACAATTGTTACCTAAAGTTCTATATCCTTAAAATTAGAAATGAAATATCCTTTAAAAAATCAAATACCCTTAAAATTAAGGTGAAATAAAGATATTTTCAGGCAAGCTAAATTGAGAGAATTCAGCAGCAGCAGATTGCATTAAAGAAACACTAAGAACTTTTCTTCAGGCAAGAGGAATATTATTTTTGACAGCTGCTTGGTAATGGCAGGGAAGAATGAGGCAGTAAGGTTAACATGTGGCCACCTCTAAATGAATATTAAAGGCATGGTACAACAATGAGAAAAAGAGGAGGTAAACAGAACCTAGCGAATAAGTTGACAACAGTTTAAACACAGCACATATCCGCTTTCAATGCCTTCATTTCCAGGAACATATTTTATTAACTGGAAGAAGATTCTATGACCCCCGGCCCCAGCGTTCCTGCTTGGAAGCTCAGTCACTAGGGATACAGCCCAGATTTCTTCTGGCTACATCCATTTTATTCTTTTCACTCATTTTTTTCCCACAAATCTGTTGAGCATCTATTACAGGTCAGGCACTGTGCAGAGTTCTGGGGCCACAGAGATAAAGATGCCCATTTTATAGGCGAAGAAGGAAAACTCAGAGAAGTTCAGCAACTTGCCCAAGGTTACCTGGCTCCCATGTGACAGAGCTAAACACTGCCTCTATTTCCTTGCCATGAATTTTTTACTAAGCAGTCCCGACTCCCAGTAAAAAAAATCACGTACATGAATGCTCATGTATAGTTTACCCACATTACTCTTTCTCTAATATTTTATTGCTATTAGCACTCAGATTTTTTTTTTTAAAGACAGTGTCACTCTGTTGCCCAGGCTAGAGTGCAGTGGTATGATCTTGGCTCACTGCAACCTCTGCCTCCTGGGTTCAAGTGATTCTCCTTCCTCAGCCTCCTGAGTAGCTGGGATTATAGGCGCCCACCGCTACACCTGGCTAAGTTTTGTATTTTTAGTAGAGACAGGGTTTCCCTATTTTGGCCAGGCTGGTCTCGAACTCCTGACCTAAGTTGATCCACCTGCCTTGGCCTCCCAAAGTGCTGGGATTACAGGTGTGAGTCACTGCACCCAGCCCCACTCAACTTTTTTCTCTCACATCCTAACATCACTGTCCCTCTCTTGACCATCTTCAAAGTATTCCTTTTCACTCTTCCCTATTATTTTTGCCTTTGTAGAATAAAAATATCTTGAATTCATAAATGGATAGTGTGACCTTCTATTTGTTAAGATGCGAGCATGCAACATTCTGCAGTTGGAAGGATCCCACTGGAATTTTCAACCATTTAACGCTACCCAAATCATACACAGCTACTGTCCTCTTGCCCTGGCCAAGAACTGGAGTCAGGGTCAAAGCTAAAGCTCTAATATGGCCCAGGAAAGAAGGAAGGAGGCTGCTGCTTCGCTCCACCTGCCTGACCCCATCCCACCTGACAGGACCTGGGCACTGGTCCCCCAGTGATAAACACAGGGGAAGAGGCCAATTTTAATACTATCCATGGGGCTCTGCCACTAGACCACTCTCCTTCCTTCTTCCATTACCAAATTCAGTATCTCTAAGCTAAGAGTTATCCTCCTAAATCCTGGGAATAACTTCGGCCTATATCTACATTACTGTTTAACGACTTGCAGGAAAAGTTACTTCTATACAGCAATAATCAATCATGCGCATATATATATATATAATTTATGGCCAAGACACATTTAAAAAATACTGTTTTTTTTTAAATGAAAGCACTGCTTCATTATCTCTGCTATTAACATAATGGCCCAATTCTATTTACCACAGAGCTTATTACCATAGGACGTCACTTTTCTTCTTTTCTTTTTTTTTTTAATAGGAAACACAAAAACTTGACCCTACTGGAGAATAAAATTCTGCAAAGAAAGATTAATGTAACCTTTAAAACCCTGATGCAAAAGTCTACGTAGGTTGTGTAAGTCTTCCCAGGTCCACAGATTAACTCTGCTAGAGTATTCCACAAGATTCTACTAGTATATTATGATGAAAAAGACCAGCTTCTAAGGCAGTTCAAAGCTTTCTGTCCTCAGGTCTTTTCAGTTTGATTTGCTAAATGTAAAACAAGTATTCAAAACAAGCAACTATTTAAATACGTTGGTCGAAATCAGTGGTTTCGACCTGGGGCAATTTTCCCCCCCCCAACATGTGGCAATCTAGGGACATTTCTGGTTGTCTCAACAGTGTGAGAGACACTACTGGTATCCAGTGGGTAGAGACCGGGAACGCTGCTAAACATCCTGCAATGCACAGGACAGTACCCTCGCTCCCCTCAAGCAAAGAATAACCCAGTCCAAATGTTAACAGTGTCATTGTTAAGAAACCCTGGTTTAAATTTTTCTTCATGAATAGCTGTATTTAACCAGATGGTCTATAACCTTCTAAGTGCTAACAACACACTGGCTTACACAGCTCTCATCCTTGTTATTTTATTTATATATGCAAACAGATGTGTTACGTTCTTTTTAAGACCACCTTTGAATGGGAGAAAACTTGCCAAAATGTAATCACATTCAATCGATGTCAGGGGGACTCTAGTTTCATTCAGTCCCCAAATGGGGACACACTGGAAAATAGGCGGCTGTGCATTTAATCTGGGGGTGTTTTCTGAAAGTTAGGTCTTCAGTTCTTGTTCAAGGGAAGGGTAAGGAAAGAAGAACGTCCACATTTCTAGGTTAAATGAGGAACATGGGGGTGAGGGAGGCTGGCATAGCTGAATCAGCGGATTTCTGGAGAAGAAGGTTGTATTTACAGGAGGTCAAGACTTGTAGGACGTGACCAGCTGGAAAAAAGCTTTGAGGATGATCATCAAAGGTAATATTTAATCCCATGCAATAAAAAGGCAGTGACCATTACGAGTCCACTGAGAAATATTCAGAAGACAAAAACACATTGGTCTACTCTCCTCCTATCCAGGTTGCAGACATCGCCCTTTATACACGCTCTTACATTCTCCCTAACTTCCAGACATAGTTAATACTGCACCTCCTTAAATCATAATTTATACTCTGGGCCTGGGGCCTAATTACTTAATCTTTTTCAAATTCACGGAACATATATGAGTAGCATGTATCATAACCATGGGACAGCTTGAGCCACTTAATAAAAATTTCAAGTCCAAATCGTATACAAAGACATCCTGGTCTTATCTAAAATTTTGACATTCTCTAGAGAAACAATCTGTAGTGTGTTCTCCAGAGAGATTCTCAGGGTCATCCAATTCTGACGCTTAAATCAAATAATCATTTGGCTTTCTCTCTTTGTTCCTCAAACCCTACCAACCCCACCCCCAGAGTTTTGTCCGTCCAAACTGCTCATTCTGCTTCACCAAGTCTGTTTCTGTGCCAAATTCTGCAGGTTAAGCCTTCAGCCTTTGGACTATTCTTCTACAAGATGGGGGCTCAGATTAAATCTTCACTAACTTGTTCCTGTTGTAATCCCAGATGTGCTTCTAATCTATGTTCCTTTTTTGTGTGATCTCAAGACATTTGGACTAAAAATGGAAAGTCAGCATTTTTTAGAAAGTAATTGGTCTTTTATTGTATGATACTTTGAACTTGATCAACATGTTTTGGCAAAAACAGAAATGATGAAAAGAAAGAAAGAACACAGATAGATGGAACAATTTCACCCCTTCTGTGAGGACACTTAAGATAATGAGCGGGGTCTAAGCTACAGGAGGCTGGGAGGGGAGGATGTCTTAAGAGTTTAAAGTGATCTCTACAGGTTTAGAACAAAAGCACAGTTGTCTCCTGTCTAGAGTCAGTTTGTATTCGGTTGTTTTTAAAAAGGAAACCACCAATGGTGAAGATTCTTCATTATGCTAAATTATAAATCACTCCTGAAAAATAACATTTAGAAACAAAGAAAAAGGTTTTGGAAATAGGCGATACATATCATTAGCAAAATTGTGTCATTTCATAATGATAAATGCCTTGACTGTGTGTATTTTTGAGTCATAATGCAGTAAAGGCCTTACTACTTCCAATTTCTACTAGTTGAGCATGATGGCAGTGATGCCAGAAAAGTGACTTTTCTAAGATGAGAACAAAGAGGTGGCATGGTTTTGGAACAGGCTGGGCATTAAGCATAAAAAGGAAGAATGGAGCGAAGTGGGAAGCTGGGTGTCTGGGAGGACACTGACACCCAGAGGAAAATAAGGGAGAGAGGGCTGATTTGATCATTTTTGATATTTGATGTGTGAAACATTTTTACCTCCTCGAAAGTAAGGTTTGTTTACCATTGCTGTTTTGATAAGCATCGATATTCCTTTTTACATGCTGGTTGGTAAAATCCCCGTCCATCCGTGTGAGCTTTCAATCCTTTTGGTATTTCCAGTTGCTCATACTAACCTATGTATATCACCAATGTAACAACAGCTGTTTTTATTGCTCCTGTCATTGTGCTGGAAAAGTGCAAACATGTTTGTACAGCTTTCTAAGCAAAACAGTCATTTTCCCTTTCATTAAATTGGTTGTTTGTGATTAGTGGGAATAGTTAAATCACTGCAGAAATCCTATTAGAAAGAGTAATGTAACAGCCTGTATAGGGGTCCCAGTCCATTTCCCAAGACAGGTCATTAAATTACTTTTCCAAGAGGAGAAGATTCACACAGAGCATTCAGGGCAATTACGAAAATCACTCTGTTCCTGGCTCTTAGGCATTTTTTGAGGTGAGATTGCTTTGAGTAAAACGAGGGAATGTGGTAAAGGAAAATGATTTTTGCACAGCCTTTAGAAGGCCACAGGACAGGGAAACAAGCAACATGTTTGAATCCTGGCCTAGCCACGTAGCAGCTTTGAGACAGATTAACCCTGCAGAGCAAAGCCTCTTTACCTGTGGTGGCTTTGGCTTCCTTAATCCATTGTTAAGGTGATACCTCACCTTGTTTCTCCTAATTGTGAGAACACCATCATACTATACACCAAATTATCTGGTTCACAGAAGGGCAAAGATCCTAGACTGAAGCTATTTTTAAATTCTCCTGCTGTGGTATATTATTATTTGACAGTAGACTATGAATACATTATGGAACCATACTGTAAATTTCACAGCCTATCTCAATCAGAACTTCTCCAGAGATTAAGTTGTAATGCCTTAACACATCCATTATATGTGATGAATTAATGTCTCTCCTTTGCATT
Organism: Cebus imitator; assembly: GCF_001604975.1. Classification (NCBI taxonomy): domain Eukaryota; kingdom Metazoa; phylum Chordata; class Mammalia; order Primates; family Cebidae; genus Cebus; species Cebus imitator. Next base: position 6,395,557 of record NW_016107422.1, on the reverse strand, counting down.
TAGAATGTTGTTACTTATATATCATTCTTGGGAGAATTGAGAAAGACACTCAATCATTTCTCTGTCTTCTGTGATTAGGATGAGACACTCTAAGTTGTACCTCACACAAACACCCAAAAGTAATAAATCAGTTAACAAATAAATAATTAATACTATAGAGACAAAGGGCTAAGAAATCAACATACAGAAGACTAGAACACTGATTTTTTAAAAATCCAAAACAATGTAATGAAAAGGAACAGCAGAAAGAAAGAAAAAGAAAGAAAGAGAAAGAGAAAGAAAGAAAAGGAAAGGAAAGGAAAAAAGGGAGGGAGGAAACGGGATGGGGCAAGACAGATTGAAAAGTAGAAAATAAAGAAAAACCATTTCAAAAAAACCCAACAATATCAATAATTACATTAAAGAAAAATGGTCTAAATACTCCAAAATAAAAGCAGAGATGGTCACAGGCAGTGAAAAAGGAAGACTTAACCACATCTTGTCAGCAAGAAACCCACTATAAATATAACAATGCATATAGATTAAAAGCAAAAGAGCAGAAAATGATACAGAAGATGAAATGCTATTTAATAAACTTCAAAAATTTTAAATTCTGTGGGTCAAATGACATCAATTAAGAAAATATAAAATTAAGCCACAATGTTGAAGAAAATATTTGCTACAAAATGAACTTGTATCCAGAAAATATAAAGAACTGTTAACCAACCAAGAAGAATTTAAATAACTCATTTAAAAATGGGCAAAAAATCTGAACATTTACAAAAACAAAAAAATATATTTGAATGGCCAACAAGTTCATGTAACATGGTCAACCTCATGAAATATCAGGGAACTATGGACTAAAACCACAACGAGATATCAATACTCATCCATTACAATAGTTGAGATTAAGAAGAATGAATATACCAAGTATAAATTATAAATCACCACTGATGTATAATGTATACATTGGTGAAGATAGAAACAATAGAACGCATATATGTTTCTGTTAGGAAAGTAAAATGGTAGACTTTGTGAGATAACTTTAATTTTTTAGAAAACTAACATTTGAAACAGGAATTCCACTCCTGGGTATATTCCCAAATGAAATAAAAATATATTTCTACACAATGACTTACACAGAGTTAATTATAACAGCTTTATTCTTTTTTCTAGACAAAATATAAACATCTTTAATCATAAATGAAGTCTTCAGCTTTATTCTTAATAACTCAAGACCTGAATCAAACCAAATACCCATCAACAGGTGAATCCATGAGCAAACTGTGGAATATCCAACAACGAGTTACTGCTCGAGCAATAACAAGAATGAAGTACTGATACCAACAACACAGATGAATTTCGAAAGCATTATATTAATCAAAAGGAGCCAGATGCAAAAGAGTACAATCATACGGTTTTTTATATATGAGTTTCTAGAAGAGAGAACTCTCTTTAGTGATCTAAAACAGATTGGTGGTTACTTTGAGGCAGGGTTGATAAGAGAGACTGACTGAAAAGGAACATTGCAAAAGAACTGACTATGAAGTCATTTTTGGGCTGAGGGAAATATTTAATATCTTGATTTGGGTGATGGTTACGTGGATGTATATACTTGTCAAAATTCATTAAACTGTCCACATTATGTGCATTTTATCATTTTTATTGTTTTACTTCAAAGTTTATTTTTACAAAAATCTCCACTGGGATATAGTTTTACTTCTTTTTAGTTCTACAAATTTTTATGGTAAATATTTTGAAAAAAATTCTAAAGGAACTGTTTCAGATTGAAGGAAAATGATACTGAGTAGAATTATAACCAGGTTAATTGACTCATTTTTTTATTATGAGATATGCCTATTTATTTCTCATCAAACTTCCTGTCTTAAATCAACTATATTTAATATTAAATAATATAGCTAGTCGGCTTTATTTGGATGTGTTTGTAAGACACATATATTTTCTGTCCTTTTACTTGATTTATCTAAGAATTTCTATATTTATATATACCTTATTTCTGTATGTATTGACATTTAAAGTGTATCTCTTGTAAATAGCATACAGGGAGTTTGGTTTCTTAATCCCATCTGATAATCTCTGTTTTAAAATTTTTCCATTTAATTTTACTGTAATTCCTGCAGAGCTGGGTTTATGTCTGGCATCCTCCTACTTATTTTCCTGGGTGTTTCTATGGTTTTTAAAAATTGAGCCTTATATTTTTATTCTTCAATCTTTCTCTAATAGCTTCTTATATCTTATTGTTATCCCTTCAGTGCCTACTTTAGAGATCAAAATGAGCACCCTAGACTTATTGTTAACTTAGTATCTTTACTGTTTTCAGAATAAGCAAAATATTATAATAGTTTAGTTGTATTTGTTCCCCCCTTTGTGCTACTCATATTTTACTTACCCACATGTTGTAGAGCCCTAAAGATCTTGCATTGTTGTTTTAAAGAGTCAAAACTATTATATTTACCAACATGTTTAAATTCTCATGCTCTTTCAGCAGTTCTATGCTTCTATCTGGGATCATTTTCCTTCAACCTGAAGGACACCCTTTCATAGTTCCTACAGTTTGATTCTGTTAGAGATGAATTTTATCATCTGCCTTTGGTCTTTAAATAGATTTTTCCTTAATTGTTAAGAGTATTTTTTCTGGTTTTGAATTCTATACTGGCAGTTTTTCTTACATCTTGCCCTTCCAAGATATATTTCCATTTTCTTCTGGCTAGGATGTTTCTCTTGAAAAATCAACCACCAGTCTTACCTTGCTCCTTTGGAAAGTCTTTCTTCCTCTGAATATTTAAAAGTTTTCCCTTGGACTTTGATTTTCAACAGTTTGATTATCATGGGCTCAAAGGAAGTTTTCTTTGCATTTATTCTAATTGGGGTTAAATGAGTTTGAAATTATGAACTGACCATCATAACTTCTAAAAAATTCTCAGCCATCATCTCCTTAGACGTTGCCTCTTCCCCTAGTCTCTCTCATTCTTTTCCTTATAGGATTCCAATTATGTGTAATTATAGCTTTCCCTGTTCTATGTGCCTTCTGTGCTCTGTTCTTTTCTTTCCATTCATGTCTACTGTGTTTCATGTCTATTGATCTGTCTTCAGGTTCACTATTCCTAACAACTTCTGTTTCCATTCCAATGAGTACTTAATTTTAGATCTGGATTGTATTATTTATAGAATGTCCATTTCATTCCTATTTGTAGAATCCAGGTCACTATTGAAATTCTGCATACTTTTCTCCATTTCAGAGATTTTGTTATTTGTTTTTGCTTTTTTACCATACTAATCCTAATTAGTTTTAAGTCCTTCTCAGCTAATTTCAATATTTATATCATTGGTGGCTCTGCTTTTACTTGATGGTCACAGTTTCCGGCCTGCCTTTTTTTTGATTTTTTAAAATTGCATTTTAGGTTTTGGGGTACATGTGAAGAACATGCAAGATTGTTGCCTAGGTACACACATGGCAGTGTGATTTGCTGCCTTCCTCCCCATCACCTATATCTGGCATTTCTCCCCATGCTATCTCTCCCTAAATCCCCACCACCTGCTGTCCCTCCCCTATTTCCCCTCAACAGACCCCAGTGTGTGATGCTCCCCTCCCTGTGTCCATGTGTGTACCTACCTGCCTTTTTCCGAGGAGTCTCACTCTGTCACCTAGGCTGGAGTGCAATGGCGCCATCTCAGCTCATTGCAACCTCCACCTCCTGGGTTCAGGTGATTCTCATGCTTCAACCTCCCAACCACCTGGGATTCCAGGCATGCACCACAACATCTGGATTATTTATTTATGTAGATTCAGGGTTTTGCCATGTTGGCCAGGCTGGTCTCAAATTCCTGACCTCAAATGATCTGCCTGCCTCGGCCTCCCAAAATGCTGGAATTACTGGCATGAGCCACCGTACCTGGCCCTCATGCCTGCTTTTTAAAACACATCTAGCTACATTTTATTTTATGCTAGACACTATGTATGGCAGTGCCATAAAGGATCCAGATGATTTTCCCACCAGAGGGAGTACAGCCTTTCATCTGTAGGCAAATCGGACTGATGTGATCAGTCTCTCACTTGCCAGGAATTGAGCTGGGTCAGGGCTGGGTTGCACTTTTAGTATGGGTCAGTCCAAGCCTTAGTAAGGCTCATCTTTAAGGATGGTTCCTTGAGGGTGACCATCCTAGGCTTCTAATTTAGGGTCTGGAGTATCTGTCTTTTTGGGCCCAAAAGACTCCAGATGAAGTTCAGTTCTATCTTTTGGAAACTAGAAGTATGCTCTTTAGCTTTCCTGCCCATGTAACTTTAAAATCTGGCATAACAGGGAGACCAGTTATGTGTTTGTTGCAAGCGCCATTCCTCTAGCTGGACCTTGTCTCCCAAGTCACCAGCAGAGTATGAAAGATTTCACTCTGTCTTTTCATCCAGTACCTCAGCCTCCTAAAATATGCCAGAAATTATATGGATACTTATACTACTTTGTAAAGCAAACTTTCAACACAGGTCTTTTTTTTTTACTATTAATACTTTAAACATCACCATAGGCATATTGCTTTTACTATCGACTTAATATTATTTAATAGATAGTATAAAAGCAAACTTTTACACAGTCGCTGTTTAAAATCGACTCGAATCCTGAGTAAGTGATGTTTTGACTATTTTTTCAAATTTTGATTTTCTATGTGAGGAAATGCCCTCAAACTATATCTTAGAAATTTAAAAATATTCATTGCAAATTGGCCGATGCTTAGTGTGCTTTGTGGTAGAAAACAACGGAACATCTCATCTCAGATAAGAGGCATTACCATCTCATAGTTAGCAACTGCAAGTAACAGCTGTGACGTGTTGGGGACCCTTGAATAACATATCCACTGTTGAAGGTCAGATCTTATCCCTTACCAGTCCAAGAATGACGTATGTGTCAGCTGTCATGAAGCCTCTTCTGGGACTACTGGAGAGAAGCATTTATACAACCGAATAGACATCTGCCATATTTGCCTGCTTGCCTTCTATTCTCCTCTTACACAATCTTAGAACCCAGGGTTCTTTGGGGAACCACGTCCCTGCCACCCAGCCCTTATGATTTTGGTGGACTATCTCCTCCTCCCAGGGCGAAGGGTGGACACATGGCCCAGGCTTGGCCAATCACTGTTTTCTGCACCTTTTGGCTACATGGATCATTTCAAGTGGGGACACATGACCTAAGTTAGATCTCAGAGACTCCATTTGAGGACTCTTATATACATCATTAAGGAAGACAATGTTTGCAGCTGGGGTTGCTGAGAAGAGGAGACGAGACCGTAGCTATTGGCAGCCATCTTGCCATTATGAAGGTCAGCCTTCTCTGAGGGCAGCACCAACAGAAAGGATAAATTCCAGTCTTGGGAACATTGGTTGAGTCCCTGGAGTCTGTCATATCTGAAGTCAGAAAATGTCCCTGGACTTTTGGGTATTGCAAATAGAAAACAAATTCCAATTTAACATAAGCAGGCTTTAGTTTTCGGCCACTCATAACCAAGAGTTGATTTACTAGGTAATTCTTACTAATGGATCAATCATTCTCAGCCAGACTTCATTCCAAGAAAAAAGGCTAGAATGGTGCATTGGGTCCAGAAAATGCAGATAAAACTGAAGTATTCCTTTTGCATTACAGTGAGTGGGAATCCATGCTTGGGAGTTAGCTTTGTCACAATCCAAATATGGACATCCATAAGCCACTAAGCTTTGAAAGAGAGGCAGAGAAATACAGTTTTAGGGGCTGGGCTAGCGGCTAGAGAGAATAGTTTAATAATCAGATTGAGGGGATCTAAGACAGTTATAAACATGGACTTGAGACTTGCAAAATATTAGAACTGGAGGTGAAGATTTTGTGACATGTCAACAGAAGTGATAGACAAAATGGGCCGAGTGCAGTGGCTCACGCCTGTAATCCCAGCACTTTAGGAGGCCGAGGTGAGAAGATCACTTGAGGCCATAAGTTCAAGACCAGCTTAGCCAACGGCAGTGAAACCCCATCTCTACTAAAAATACAAAAATTAGCCAGGCATGGTGGCACATGCCTGTAATCCCAGCTACTCAGGAGGCTGAGGCAGGAGAATCACTTGAACTGAGGAGGCAGAGGATGTGGTGAGACAAGATCATGCCACTAGACTTCAGCCTGGGTGACAGAGCGAGACTCTGTCTCAAAAAAAAAAAAAAAAAAAAAAAGAAATGATAGATGCAATCTTGGAGTATTCTGAAAGGGTCCAGAGAGGTAATGCAGTAAAAAGCAAGTAGACAGAAGACAGAACCCTGGGAGTCGCATACATTTAGAAGGCTGGTGGAGGAGAACAGGAGTGGGAAACGAAGCTAGCAGAGTGGTCAAAGAGGTAGGAGGAGAATGAGGCAAAACCTGGGGCCAAGAAATCCAGGGGCAGCAGTTGCAAGTAAGAGAAAGAAATCACCAACTACAAATGCCAATAATTAAAGACCCTTGAGGTGGAAAGAGAAGCAAGGAATTTACCAAGGCATTACTGATCTTGCCAAAAGATGTTCCAAGCAAGTGGTAGGGTAGGCTGGAATCATTACCCAGCAAAACCCATGGTACAAAGCAGCCAGTAAAAGCAATCAGCTTCCTCTGAGATGCCTGGTGGCCAAGGCAGGGGCAGAAGGCAGGCAGGTGCAGAGGTAACAGTATGGAAACTGGAGTGCTAACTCTCAACATTGTGTAAATACCATTATATTGTTTTTAATTATAAGTCACTTTTGGGGGTGTGTCCCACTATTAATGGGAAGGTACAAAAGAACTCTCTCAGTAAATAAAAGGAGGTTGTAATGCAGAGTAGCACATGCACAGGGAAATTATTAACATCGTCTCATAGCTGTTTGGTGAGAATGGGACCAAAATATGAAACTGTGAACTATGAGAGGGATGATACATTTCTGCTGAGCATTTATTGTGCGAGAGGACATGGTGAACCTTAAGGAGGAGGACACAAGTCCCTGCCTTTGGGGAATGCCAGTCTTCATTAAGGGTTGTTGCAGGGAAAATCTCCAGGATGCCTCCTCTGAGCTGAGCTCCTGAAATACTGCGTCTCCTACCCACCTTTTCAGTGGGTTATGGGTCTTCCTCATTGCGCGCGCGCGCGCGCGCGCACGCGCACACACACACACACACACACACACACACCCTCTGCCTGCACAAGCTACACACGCACACCCTCTGCCTGCACAAGCTGCATGAGATATACTCAAAGACTACTCATTGGTTTTCTGAAATTTAAGTTTAACTGGGCATTCGGTATTTTATTTGGCAATGCCATATGCCACGCATGCTTGCTGAATAAAAGCCGAAGTATACCTGGGGCTGCAGTGGGAAGAAAAACCTGGGAGGGGAAAATAATACCTTCTAAACCTAATCGCCAAAAACAGTTCTTAAAAAACAGCAAAATGCACAGCACTGGTAGAGGAGTTGAGACCTTTGTGACATAAAGAACATGTATTTGGTCTCTGCCTTCTGTTCCAGGAATAGAACTTCTACAACCCCCGTAATTTCTTGGGTGACAGGAATGTCTTTTGTTCTCATAAGATGACTCTTGGTGGAATCCTGAATTGGAGCTGATCACAAGACTGAGTCATAATTAGAAGCTGAGAACTTCCAGCCCACCCTCATCCTCTAGGAGGGGAGAGGAGCTGGAGTTAAAAATCGGTAATGCCAAAGTGATGAAGTCTCTATAAAAATCCTAAAAAGATGAGATTCAGAGAGTTTTCAGAGTGGTGAACACATCCATGTGCCAGTAAGGTGGCACACCATGGGGACAGGAGCTCCCGCACTCAGGCCCCTTCCAGACCTGCTCTATATACCTCTTCGTCTGACTGCTCATCGGTGTCCCTCACCATGTATTTTATAATAAAGCAGCAAGCATAAGTAAATCAGTGAATCCTGAATCATTATAGCAAATTATTAAGCCTGACAAGGGGGACATGGGACCCCTTCACTTGTAGTCAAGACAGAGAGAAGTGTGAGTCATCTGGGGACCCTCTATTTGCAACTGGCATCTGAAGTCGGGCATCTTGTGGTATTGAACCCTTTGCCTGTGGGGTCTGTGCTAACTCCAGGTAGGTAGCATCATAACTGAACTGCAGGGCACCCAACTGGTGTCCAAGTTGGAGAATTGGTTGGCTTGAAAAAAAAAAAAAAAAAAGCCCACGTTTGGTGGCCAGAGTGAAGTGTGAGTGTCAAGGCCACAGTTTGCGTTTTCTGTACAGCTGCAATGAGAAGATGTGAGACAGGCTGTGAGAAGCCCATGGCAGAGCACCCAGTGGAGGCCACAGACGGGTGCAGACAGAATCCAACAGCGGGGTCTTCCAGGCACACTTGCTCCTCCCCTCTCCAACACCTGGGTCCTGTCCTCCCCAAGCTCCAGAGCTGCAAGTCCTGAAGTGAGAACCTGGCTATGCCTGTGGATGGATGTGACTTAATTTAGGTAGTTGTCTCTCCTCAACAAACCAAACACAAAAGGACAAACTCTGCATGTGGCTGGATGGTCCTGACTACGTGGTTAACGGGATGTGGATGCCACGTGGTCAGTGGAGTCTGAGTGGCCAGGGAAGGCTTCAGGGAGGAGACAGGCCTGGGGGGGAGGTGCTTTCAAAGAAGAGGAGAACATAAATAGGCAGAAATCTCTTCTTAGGTTCTAAATCTGAATTCGTTGTCATCAAACCTAAACACTACACCAAACATGATATCAAGCTTGTGGCTGGCTTTGTTAAACACTGTTTACTGTTGTAGACTTTTCCCTTCTTTCAGTAACAAGCAACTGCCTTCTCTTCTTTTGTTAGACAATGGTGCCATCAAACCCGTGGACACCAGCACATCTTAGGCGCTGACAAACCAGGAACGACGCCCTCACATCACAGCCACATATACCCGTGAACACATGTGAGACACAGCCACATATACCCGTGAACACATGTGAGACACATCAACCAAAGCTAACAGGTATTTATGGTCAATTGTTCAGATTTTGCAGTTTCTTCTTTTACTTTTCAGTAATACGTTATAACTTACTTGCATAAATTAGCCATGTTGGTTCAGATGAAGAGACATCATACGTTGCTATTTTGCTTACAGTTTCTGTGGAGCAGAAATGCAAAGCAGCTTGGCTGAAAGGTTTCAGCCTGAGGGTCGCTCATGACGGTGCAGTCGTCACCTGAGCTTGCAGCTTGGCTGGGATGAAAGGACCCACTGCAAGACGGCATCCTAGAATGCCTGGCCAGTCAGCGCTGGCTGTCGGCTCTCCACAGGGAATCTCCACAGGGCTATTTAAGTATCTTCGTGGCTCAGCAGCTGCTTCCCCACCATTTGAGAGGGTCAAGAAACCAAGGTGAAAAGTATCATGTCTCTTACAACTTAACTTCAAGGTCGCATACTTCTGCCTTCTTCGATTGGTGACCCAGACCAACCCTCCCTCACAAAGGAGAGGGCCTTGGAAGGGCAAGGATCACCTTGGAAGCTGGCTGTCACAAAGCCCTTGAATTCAACTTTGAAAATGCCAAGTATGCTAACTGGGGTCAAAGACTCCTGCCTGGGAAATAGAAGAACATTTTAAGATCTTATAAGGAATAGCCAGACATATAAGATGACCATATAAAAGGGCAGAAGAGAATACATACACCTCATCAACACCAGCTCCTTCAAGGTGTGAGCCCCATCCATTCATCCGTCCATCCGTCCATCCATCCATCCATCCATCCACCCATCCATCCACCCATCTACCCATCCGTCCATCCGTCCGTCCGTCCGTCCGTCCATCCATCCGTCCACCCACCCACCCATCCACCCATCCGTCCATCCATCCATCCGTCCGTCCATCCATCCACCCACCCGTCCATCCACCCATCCATCCATCCATCCATCCATCCATCCATTCGTCCGTCCGTCCATCCATCCATCCATCCGTCCACCCATCCGTCCACCCGTCCGTCCGTCCGTCCGTCCGTCCGTCCGTCCATCCATCCATCCATCCATCCATCCGTCTTCCCACCTACCCAACTATCCACCTACATACATATCACTGGTATTTATCACAGAAGCTTCTGTGGTGAACTCTAGGGAAAAGTGGTGAACGAAAAAGATGAATTTCTCATGGAATGGACAGCTCAGGCTGAAAGGCAGACATGAAGCCAGGATATCAACAGATAAAGAAAATGGTAAGGCAGAGCATTGAAGAAACAAAAAATAATTATACTAATAAACCAAGTGGGCATCTGCTTAAATGAGATAATGAGGGAAGGAAGGCTTCCCTAAGGAAGTGGTTTTAAGGCAGAGATGAGAAGGGACTCATCCACCATGCAACAAGATGGGGTGCTGTAAGCACTCATGGACGGAGGTCAGGAACAGGCGTTCCCAAGGAGGTTCCCAGGGCTCTTGTCAACAACAGCCAGAGGAGTCACCAAGCCAAGAACCAGATGAGAAGCCAAGTGTGGAAGATGAGGCCATCAATGTTGACCTGAGCAGGTTGGCAGGAGCGGCGCAGCCTGGAGGCTGCTGGAGGAGCTGAGGGTGGGGCAGGAAGCAAGCCTGGAGAGAGGGGCATGGACGCAGTCCCACAGCCATGGGAAAAGTAGCCAGCTTGATTGCAACAGAGGAGACCAGATGTCCCAGGTGGGGTAGAGCAGAAGCCAGCTGGGGATAGTGTGGGAGGAGGATATGGTGATAGTGGGTGCTCCAAAGGCAGTTTCAATGCAGAGAGAGTGGGGAACAGGGAGCGTGGGGGCTGCAGGCCAAGGTCTGGCTGCCCTTTGGAACATCGCCTCAGTGGGGCCATGTGTTAACAAGTTCTGCTTTGAATCTGGGACAGATTTTGGGAGCACGCTCCACTCATAAATGAGACACACTCAAATCAATCAAGAGTACAACATGGACATTTACAGGAAAAAACGATTTCCCTGAGAGCCCACTGTTTATATAAAATTTTCAGTAATACTCTATTTTCAAACCTCTTCTAAAATTACACCCCCAAAATGTTATTTGACTACTCAGAAATCTTCAGTGGTTCCCCAGTGCCTTCAGAACTGAAGTCAACCCCCTAGCATGACACTCAAGGCCTCATTTAATCTGAAGACTCCTCAACCCAACCCAAAATCTAGCTAGAATAGGTACTTAACAGTCACTTATAAAAATAAACAGAGGGCTGGGTGTGGTGGCTCACGCCTGTAATCTCAGCACTTGAGGAGGCTAAGGCAGGCAGATCACGAGGTCAGGAGTTCAAGACCAGCCTGACCAACATGGTGAAACCCCGTCTCTATTAAAAATACAAAAATTAGCCAAGCATGGTGGGGCATGCCTATAATCCCAGCTACTCAGGAGGCTGAGGCAGGAGAATCGCTTGAGCCCGAGAAGTGGAGTTTGCAGTGAGCCAAGATCATGCCACTGAACTCTAGCCTGGGCAACAGAGCTAGACTCTGTCTCAAAACAGACAAATAAATAAATAAATAAAAATAAACAGAGGACCGCAACTTCTGTCTCAGAGCAGAGTCAACGCAGAGCCTACTTCAAAACCCTGGCTGTGAGGCTTTCTATGTAAGGAAAGGGATAAGCGGGGGTTTCAGTGGACTGCCCCAATTTGTACAGAGGCTAGGACTGGTAACGTAATTAACGTTCCTTTTCATTTGAGCCTGAGATACACTGCGAGGAAACAGTAAGGATGCTACTCCAAGTCTTTGCACTTCAAACAAAACAGTTCAACTCATTTGCCATCATGGCCGCAGGAACTTCTTGAAAGGAGTTGCTCTGAGGTTAATGAGCACGATAGGCCAATTCTATGAGTGCTGAAATTCTTGGAATCTGAAAACATGGCAGTCGTAGCTGGTCAGCTTTCACTGAAAAATGTACATGTGTTGTCTTTGAGGGTATTTACTTAACTAAAGACGTACGTTTCCACAGCTTCTGGACATTTATTTTATAGGAAAAGATCTTTAAAGCTTCTCCAACTCATTTCCCCACCTGCCAACTCTGCTTGCCAGCTCTTTCCTCGTAATGCCTGCTGGAGCCAAAAGAACGTCTCCGTGTTCCTGTCTGTTATAACCAACAAAAACACATCCAATCCTTTGTATTCTACTTAAGGACGCTGTTTCTGTCCTTTCCGACTGAGGGCTCCTTTTCGCCCTGTCTGGGCAACTGGAGTATGTGGCATAAAAATCAGAATATTCGTTTAATCCTTGGAGCTGGGAGGATGACCAGTTTGTGTTTTGCCCATTGCAGGCGTTTCCCATGGCAGCTGCATTCCCAGAAACGCTTCCAGACTGAACCAGACGAGACTCGGTACCTGCCAATGAAACAGCAGGCTGGAAAACTCAAGTCTCTGGAGCTCTACTGAGGCCGTTCTGGAGATCAACCTCACAAAGCTCCCTTCTCTTTTTACTTAAAACTGCAAGGCAGATCTGTGATTCTTCACTTTTCCACAGCACACCCAGACAAGAAATTGCAGGACAGCCAGTGTCCACTCTCAATGCTCCTTATAAGCAAAGACACAGACACTGGCTGCCCGACAGCTCCCAGAGATCCGATGCATTCCCACGAAGTCCACTTATGAGATTTGCCTGTGTCAAGGAACACTAAAAGCAGCAATCACTTTTGGCAATTCAAACACATTCCTATTAGCTGAATAGGCACAACCAGAGATTATATGCCCCCGTGGTCTTGTTTTGAACTATAAAAGAAGGAGCTGGATTTCAAAGGAGATATGATAGAATTCTCTACCCCTGGTGGGCTCTTAACTCTTCCTTATGTTTGTACTGCAGGAGGAGTTAACATTTCCAAGAGTTCTGTTTGAGCAAGCGGCAAAGTAGCTCTGAAATGAAATGGCCAGTTTTAATGCAATTTTTAAAAGGGTAAAATGTCTCTAACACTTCACACAGGGCCTGGCACATAAAGGATTCTCAATAAATATTTGCTGACTAAATGAATATACAGAAAGGATTCAACAGAAAAGCAGGGTAATCTCTAACTGGTAATGTCTTCCCCCTCAAAGTGTTAAGTCAAAACTCATGGAGAGATTCCACCCAATAGTATCCTAGGCAGGGCCTCCTCTCTCCATGCTGAGCAGGTTTCGGGCCATTCAGCCCTATGGATGGAAGGAATCCCCATGTCCCTTGTTGTGCAGGGCTCAATTTACATGGCTATACATGTAAACTGATGAAAAAATACACCTGATAAGGTATTCAAGGTAGAAAAATTAAAGAAATTGATTGGGCACAGTGGTTCATCACTGTTATCTCAGCATGTTGGGAGGCTGAGGCAGGTGGATCACTTGAGCTCAGGAGCTCGAGACCAGCCTCAGCAACATGGTGAAACCCTATCTCTACAAAAAATAATTTTTTTAATTAGCCGGGTGCGGCCGTGCACTGATTGCACCACTGCACTCCAGCCTGGGTGACAGAGTGAGACCCTATCTCAAATAATCATAATAATAATAAAGAAATTGTTAAAAGTCTAAAATAGCTAAAATACCATTTTCCAAGCGGTATAACGTGTTATCCCATGATAGACAAATGCATTTTAAGAGGTGTACAGCACATTTCATTTTAATCACTTTCATGTGTTTGAGAAAAACAATCAATAAGTACACCAAGCATGTATAAGCTATTAATAAGATAAGCTATACTATTAATTATGTGGTTGCTTTTATAATTAGGTTACATTCATGCTGGTGGGTCCTGGTGACTGAGGTTGGAGAAGCATGGATGTAAACTATGTCACCTACACATACAGAAACGCCTCTGTGAGTTTGTCAACGATGGGAAGTGCGCAGCCTGTGATGCTTCTGCATTTGGGCAAATCTACCCACGGCCCTTCTGAGGTGTCCTTCCTGAGACAGGTCTGGGGTGGGACGTGCTGGGTGAGGTTGAGGAACACAGCCAAGCTAATGGCTTCCATGGAAAGAGGAAATCTGAACAGATACCCAATCCGTAACCTTGGATCTCAGTAGCTCTGTGCTCTCACCAACTCTGTTTTGGGTTTTGGACCAAATCTTTAAACACTATGCTTGGAAAATTAGTAGGTTCAAGCAAAAAGAAGACTCTTCACACCTTATGCTGAGTAAAAATTGCATATGATAATCGTCAGGCCAGCTGAATGAAACCTTTTTTTGTGCACCAATTTTAGGAAAAGGTCAATTTAATTTCAAGTAATTAGCAGGAAGGCAGCCTTGAGGCATGGATCAATGCAGGGAATGTGAAAATGCCAGCACTAGGTCAAATGCTGAAGAGCTGGGAAGTAATTTTTTAAAGAAACATTTTGTTTTATTTCCCCCAGGGAAAATAGCCTAATGATTAGGTTAGATTCTCAGTAACTGATTTAATAACTTAGTGGACATGGCTATTTCTTTATGTCCACAGGTACATCCATAAAGAGCCAAAATTCCTGGTATATTTTCTTTTATACCATTTTATTATTATTTTTCGAGACAGAGTCTTGGTCTGTCACGATCTCCGCTCACTGCAACCTCCACCTCCCAGGTTCAAGCAATTCTCCTGCCTCAGCCTCCTGATATTATACCATTTTAAATTAATTAGATTGGAAGATAGGGTGTGTCTCAGCCATGACCCAGCATTTGAGATCTGTTTCTTTACCATCTACCCACAGCAAACATACACATATATTTCCCATGCTGTGTCAGCTGAGAAGGCCTAGAAGCAATGACTCACCAGTAGCAGTGAGCCTATCTAGTACCTAGATCCTGGTCTCTAATATCATTCTCCAGGGAATCAGGGCTTGTGGAGAAATGGCTGACTCTAGGACAGGAACAGGAAATATACCAGATGAACCCAGTGCATCTTGCAGTGCCAGAAAGGAAGGAAGTGCTTAAAATCACACACACACACACACACACACGCATGCACACACACACACTGAGTCACAATCACACCATCTCTCTTGCACACAGTTACTCTCTTACACATTCACATACACTTTCACGCACTCCAACTCACACACTAATGTACACCCATACACTCACAAACTCACACACATTCACACTCTCTCACATGCACCCACACACTCTGAGTCATTCACATACACACATTCTAACACGCACACATGCACTTTCACACACAAACTCATGAACTGACATTCACTCTCTCACACTCACACACTCACATACACCCAGAGTCACACACTCTCACACACATATTCTAGCATACACACATACACTTTGACACACAAACTCATGCACTGACCATTCACTCACACACTCACATACACCCACACACTCTCTCACACACACACATTGTAACACACACACATGCACTTTCACACACATTTAAACACACACTGACATTCACACTCACACACTCTCACACACCTTCACACGTGCCCTCATGGATGTATATTAAAGAGACACAGAAGCCAATGAAAAGAACTCTCAATGGCCAAAGTAAGAACAATTTGAACAACAAAATAAATAAGAGTATTGGATTATATTCTAAAGTATAAAATAAATACCTGTATTAGATCATTCTAATGCTGCTAATAAAGACAACATATCCAAGACAGGATAATTTTTAAAGCAAAGATTTAATTGACTCACAGTTCCACATGGCTGGGGAGGCCTGACAATCATAGTGGAAGGTGAAAGGGAAGTAAGGCACATCTTACATGGCAGCAGGCAAGAGACTGTATGCAGGGGAATTCCTTTTT
>NW_016107422.1:6273604-6379701 GCF_001604975.1 Cebus imitator | reverse complement strand
TAATTTTTGTATTTTTAGTAGAGACAGTGTTTCGCCATATTGGCCAGGCTGGTCTTGAACTCCTGACCTCCTGATCTACCTTCCTTGGCCTCCCTAAGTGCTGGGATTACAGGCATGAGCCACCACACCCAGCTGGAACTGCCCTTTATAAAACCATCAGACCTCGTGAGACTTAATCACTATCACGAGAACAGCATGGAAGAACCCACCCCTGTAATTCAATTACCTCCCACAGAGTTCCTCCCATAACAGGTGGGGATTATGGGAATTATAATTCAAAATTTGGGTGGGTCCAGTACCAATCATATCAATATCCATGAGACCGCATTAACGTGGTTAAATGATTAAAAACATAAATAGGGAGCATAGACAAATCTCACATGCACGAGAATTCCAAATAATGGGGGCAGCTACCTTCCCCTCCAGGGGTGCAGCATAACTCCCCACTCCTCAAGTGTGGGATGTGCACAGTGATCTCCTTCTAGGCAACACACCATGGGAAGGGGAAAAAGGAGCTTTACTAGTGGAGAAACCGGACAAACACAACCTTAGCCAGGTGCTGAAGCATCCACAGATAAGTCATCTGGACAGTGCATCCCCTCAATATGGCATAACAAGATAGGGACTCTGCCTCTGTGATCCGCTCCCCAAAACAGACAAGCCCAGTCCCATCACAAGAAAAACGATGGATAAATCCCAGCAGAGGAACAGTCCATGCCACACCTGATCACTACTCCCCAAAACTGTCTAGGTCATCAAGGACAAGGAAGGTCCAAGAAACTGCCACAACCCAGAGGAGCCTTCAGAAACACGACACTAAACATGATGTGAGGTCCCAGATGAACCCGGCTAGAAAAAGAACATCAAGTCAAGGCTAAGAAAATCAAAATAAGGTAGGGACATTAGCTCATAGTATTCCATTGATATGGGCTTGCTAATTGCAACAAATATAATAACAGGGAGACTTGGTGTGAGGTGCATGGGAACCATACTATCTTTGCAATTTTTCTATAAATTAAAAATTGTTCTTATATAAAAAGCTTATTTTTAAAGATCTAGCAAGAGCAGTCTTGGGAGGATAGAAGGGTGAGAATCAATGTTTATTCTTCCTTGCCCCAAATTACCAATGGGCAGGTTTCTCTAAATACATGCCATCTTGAAAGACACCTGTTTCCTTTTGACCATTTATGTGTTGTGCCCACCATGTACCCTCAATGGGGGTGAGCAAAATTGGTAGTAGGAAGGGGAGGAAAATTATTAGATATTATTACGAAGGTTGTTACTCTCCAAAGCTTAGCTTAGCACAACCCAATAAAATCTTTTCCCTTAGTGTTCAAGTTCTCTTGTTAGGGAGAAGTTAAATTTAAATCATTTAATTTTTCTCTTTAGGCAGTTGGTAATAAAAAATGCTGGTCAAACACTAGCGTGCACCACCAACAATGCATGTCTTCTTTACACTCTCAAGAACACGTGCAAGACACATGAGAATCAAGAGCATGTTTAATACATCCAAGAGGAAAACCCTCCCACAGCGGCTCTCCATGCGGGTGTATGTTATATTCTACCAGGGTGCTGTAGTCAAGTGTTGTTTTAACATGATTTTTACAGATATGGTTGCAGGCACTGTCAGGGTAGGTATGAAAATGTTTCTCACTTTTTAAGGAAAGAATAAGGGGACTTTTAAACAATCTGAACTTTAAATTTTGATTAAACAAAAACATCTTCATTGCCATCACAACTATTTACTGAGTAACTGTTAAGGAACGGTCCTCACTGGTTATCTGTTGCAACTACAGAGAAATTTCACAGTAAACATACAGACAAGCTTCCTCAGCTTTAAATGTGGCATGAAATTATAAAACACAACATTATCTCATGAGAACTGATGGGTTACAAATAAATAAATAAATAAAGAATCAAATGCAACATTAATACACATTAAATCTCTTGGCAAGATAAGCTCTTCAGTTTAAAGTAAGATTTTAGAATCCTAATCCTTTCTAGAAGTTTTAATGTTCTTCTAAATGACCTCAATCTGCAGAATGTTCTCTCTCTTATTAAAAAAATTCAGGCTGAGAAAGAAAAAAATATTATTAATTGTCACAAATGAACTACACAAAGGTAATTGTGAAAAATGGGAAACCAAGGTATGCAGTTTATAAAAATTCTCTGTAGTGTCTTTGCAATTTTTCAATAAATCCAAAACTGTTTTAAAATAAGGTGTTTATTTTTTAAAATCCCATATGTCTGTTTAAGTACTTATTTCAATTTATGACCATTTGTGAGCTTCTCAAGGACAGGATTGGGTCCCATTCATCCTTGCTTCCTGGGAACCTGACCTCGGATCTCAGAGACAGCAGGCATTTGTATGTCCTTGGGCAAATGTACAACTGAAAACAGAATTTGTCAAACTCCTTCTCTCCTAATATCAAGCAACTATAAGTCCTACATGTCAGTCAAATGTACAAAGTATTACTCAGGATTATATATTTTTACAATTTCTGTCTAAAGAAGGTAAATCACAACATCTCTTACATTGGATAATTTGTTATTTTAAAATATGATTTTTTTTTCAAAAGGACCCAGTTCCATAATGATGATAGAAGCTTGTAGGGGAAGAAAAAGGTACAAAAACTGTAAGACAGCCCGATTCAATAAAAACAATACAGAAAGTATGATATTAAGGCCTTGCTAAGAGGTCACAAGAAACGAGCAAGTGTGTGGTGAGCATTGCTGGAAATGCAGAACCACTCCTTGGTTGAGTGAGAGCTTTCTACGCCGGGGACGCAGCTGAAACAAGTACAATACCTTGGCCTGCTTTCTCCTCTTTGTGTGTTGGCCAAATAGGAAGAGTGAACAGGAAAGACCCTGGCAGGGAGCTGGGAGGCAACAATCACATCTTGTTGAAGAAAGCCAGATCTCCCTCGGAGGCAAGACCGGCAGGGAGAGAGACAGCGCTGGCGAGCACTCACCACGTCTGCCCCCTGAACCATGACCTCAGCTGTCTGGAGTCAAGATTTATGAAGCAGTCCTGATATGATACACAGGGGAAAGAAAGTTAAAGATTTTTCTGAAAGGTAGAGGAGCACTATGCAAAGAATACTGGATTTCAAATCTGACAGGCCTTGGCCCAGATGCTAGTCCTCTGGCTTAACATTCTACCTCCAGGGTGGGGTGGGGCGGGGCTTCAGCATCCTCATCTGCAAATGTGCACAACAACATCCACCTAGCAGGGATGCTGGGGGCCTCCAGGGAGCTGATATCCATGCAACATCCAGCCTGGGGTTGTAAACTATGGCCCTCGGGCAAAACCAGGGCACTGACTGTTTTGGTTCAGCCTGCAAGCTAAGACTGGTTTCATGTTCTCAAATTGTTGAAAAAGAAGATTTTTTTCATGAGACATGAAAATGATACTAAATTCAGATTTCAGCGTCCAGCGAGTTTTCCTGGAACACAGCCACGCTTATTCATTTACGTATTAGCGATGGCTGCTTTCACACAACAGTCCAGTTGAGTCGCTGCAGTGGGTACTGCTGTGACCTGCACTGAGGAATACATTTACTGCTTAGCTCTTCCCAGACAAATCTGCAGAGCCCCAGTCTGACTCCATCCAAGGTCAAGATGGGGATCCCAGTAACTGCCAGTTTCCTTTCCTTCCTCGCCTTTTCTCACTGGGTAGTGGTTCTCAACCAGGGGCAATTTTGTATCCCAGGGGCCACCTGGCAATACCTGGAGACACCTGTGACTGGAAGAGGGTGGCACTGGCATCACTCAGGTAGAGGCAGGGATGCTGCTATATATCCAGGAACTCCCAGGCCAGCATCCTCCCCCCGCACACAGCAAAGGCTTATTCAGTCCTGGGGCAGTGATAGGAGGACCGAGGGAGGGACAGGAGAGAGGCTGGCGTTTGCTGTGTAGCCAGCATGTGGAAGGCATGGCATCAGGTCACAAGGTCACCATCACCATCTCCTTTACAGCTAAGGAAACAAAGGCGAACGACAGGCTCAATGCCACACAGCAAGGCAGAGGGAGTGTGAATCCATTTCTGCAGGTTCCAACATCCATCATTCTTCTCCTTCCACCATGCCTGGCAGTGATTCTTGAAACAGCTGAGTTCCCAGCCAAGATACAAGGGCGCCAGCTTTTACCTCTCCAAATCCTCTCCCCATAATGGTGGGTTATATGAGGCCTGGTGCAGGAGTTGGGGCCTCCAGCAGCCTCCTGTGTGGCAGGCAGCTTCAGGGGGACTGTCAGGCAAAGGGCAGGGTTGGGGTTCCCACAGAAGGTAAGAATCTGGGTGAGACAGACCATAACCAGGAACCCACACAGTCTGGAAACAGTGTTCCAGCCATGAACCACTAAGCATGTCTTATGAGGATATCTACTCCATAGCTCAACAGTAGGTGTTTTAGTCATGACATTCTTGAGAGGAAACACTATTGGCTGGCTTGGTAGCTAATGTAAAACGGATACTTCCTAAGTCAGAAAGGCTAACTGTTGAGTCTACTCAGCCAAGCTGGACGTGTTACGGTCTAGCCTGAGAAACTCCTGCAATTACCGGAATAATCCCTTAGATGAAGAGGAAAATCATTCCCTATAGGTCTGGCCACATCAACCCACCCATGTGGAGTAACAGCACTGCTCCTGGCACAGAGCCACACTTGGGGATGTGTTCCAGGTAAGACACCACAGAGCACTAAAGTGAAGAACGTAGCATTCTATCAGCTAGACACCTCCCAGTGACTTTAAGGGACCCAGAGTTGCCAAAAGGAGGTAGGAAACATCTAGAAAGTTGTGGTAGTCAGAGTGGTTTGCAGACTCTTCACAGAAATGAGGGAGGCTCAGGATTCAGGAACAGGGAAAGTCTCAGAGTCGGTCAACAAGCATCCTGCAATCACTTCACTCTGTGCCAAGTACTGCACCAAGGCAGAACGGCACAGAGCTGTGGCTGCTGCCCTGAGGGAGGGCGCAGGCTGGCTGGGAGAAGCAGGGATTAGAAACTAATAACGGGTAGGGCGTGGTGGCTCATGTCTGTAATCCCAGCACTTTGCGAGGCCGAGGCGGTTGGAATACCTGAGGTTAGAAGTTCGAGACCAGCCTGGACAACATGGCGAAACCCTGTCTCTGCTAAAAAATACAAACATTAGCTGGACACAGTGACAAGTACCTGTCATCCCAGCTACTCGGGAGGCTGAGGCAAGAAAATCGCTTGAACCTGGGGGGTGGAGGTTGCAGTGAGCCATGATTGTGCCACTGCACTCTAGCCTAGGAGACAGAGCACGTCCTGTCTCAAAACAAAACAAAACAAAAAGAAAAAAAAAAACTAATAATGACGGCACTGTGTGAGTCCCAAATCATGCATGGTTGGGGTCTAAGGTCAGGATAGAAGGTAGAGGTAGCACCCAAAGCATAGTCCAAATTAACCTTTGAAAACCTCACGGCGTTCATGCTTTTACACAGGTTCAGCATTTCTTCTCTACAGAGCACTGGGGCATTTATTGGGTTGATAACTGGGGCTTATAGTTGAGTTGGCTTATTTTACGGGTTGTGCTGTTTCAGGATATCCAACAGAAAGAACTAGAACTGCTCTCATGAAGTATGAAGCTTGCCTTGTGAGAGGCAGAGGGAACCAAGGAAACAGCAGATGCCCACATGTGCCTTGGGGATCCAAGGGGACGTGATCACCTCTGCCACTTAAGTTGTGTCTCTGCAGCATCTGTTCCTGCCATGTGCAAGGCTGAATTTGCATGAATTAAGTGTGTGCCTATGCTTGCACGTCACAGAGATGTGTACGACTTACAAAGGTATGGGAAGGACAAATTTGGCCAGGAGGCCAGGGGTTCCAGGTAGGTTTCAAAAGAGAAGGTGCCATTTAAGAATGAGTGCTTAAGGGGTGCTTCAAGAATGAGAAGGACTCAGGGAGTCAGGGGGACGTGGGGACAGAGCATAGTGCAAACATGGTGGTAAAGAACATTGCCTATTTAGACAGCTGGTTGTCCTGACAAGCTCCATGGCTAAGATATAGGAGTGGGGGCTCTAGAGTCCAGACGGCCCAGGCCACCCAGTCCCATGGGCATCATGCTAAGAAGCCTGGCTTTGAATTCAGGTGTCATCCGGGACTTCTGAAGGACTGGAAAGCAGGAAGGGAACAGGCTCTGTCTGTTCTTTACACAGAGCAACCTGCCTCCTTTCATAGAACAGAGGACTAATGAAGGTGGTGGTAGAGGGCAGAGAGGAGCAGCACACGTCAGGATACTGGGACAGTAGATTTAAGAGGGGTTTCAAACCTTACTATCTGAGGGGAGACAGAAGAAGACAACCTCATCTCCTAGGGGCAATTAAGTGAAAGGCAGAGTCTACCTTGGGGCACAGTACATTTGCATAATTGGGAACTTTTGGCTGGAGGTACCTGTAATCGATTGGAAGTAGAGGATCCAATCTCAGAGGTCAAAGCAGAATGAGAGCTTTGGATTTTAAGTCAATGCATGAAGATGACAAAACCAAAGCTATCATTCCTAAGACCTGACACAGCGCTTCACACAGCGGGAACTCCACATGTGGTAGCTCTCACTCACGTGAGCCCCCAGGTGCAAGTAGACCATGAGGTCATAGACGAGAGGGACATCACCAGCGGGACCCTTCATCAGAAATGGGGCCGCTTCTCAGAGAAGTGAGAGACAGAGCCAGGAAAAGGAATGAAAAAAACAAAAACATATGAGAAGAAACAAGAGAACACGGTCTCAGGAGCCCAAAGGAAGGAAGGAATTCAAAGAAAAAGAAGGAATTGGGGTCAAGATGAGTAAGCTAAAGAGTGAAAGGTGCGTGCTGGCTTTGGAAATTAGGAGGCCATCTCTGAGCCTGGCAAAGGCCGTTCCAGTGAAGTGTTGGGAACAGGAGCTGCTACTGAGGGTTAGGAGGGAGCTGGGGGGAGGTGAGTGAGTGAAGACCACCTTTCCGGGAAACCTGGTTATGAAGGGAAATACAGACATGGTTATTGGAAGCGAGAGCAGGGCTCAGTTTTCTCGGCTGTAAAAAAAAAAAGGGCAAATGGAAATGTATGAAGTAGAATGTGCCTCTGTCCTTTTAATTAGTTGCTATTTGATATTTGAGGCCTGCCATATGCTTAGGGAAGCTTTAGTTTCATGTTCTAATTGGTTTGCCTTCTATTTTCCATTTTGCATACTATTTCTATAACTTCATTCTCACTCAAGAAAGCTGGAAATTGGACATTTCCTGGAGCATTCAAAGGCTGAGCTCAGGTGAGGTCACCTCATGATCAATCACATTTGACACATCTTCCCTGGTTCTGCAGTTAATTTTTTCAAGACGTGAAACTGGAGCTTGGTTCCCACAGACACTTTAAACTTTTAGCGTCACCTTACATTTCAGTACTCGTGTTAAGTTTCTAGCGTATTTTACGGCCATTGTTTCATCTCATTCTTACAGTGACCCTTAGAGGAAGGGAATACAGATAAGCTTATCCCTATAGTGTAGACAACAACCAGCAACCAAAAACCTGCCAGCTCTCCAACACACGCAAGATCTCACACTTTTCTGTTCCTCTGCTCTTTACACTAAACTGTCAGTGGCAGTGATGACTTGATTCTTGATCTGGAAAGGACATTCTGACATCCCATTCAGAGAGAAAGAGAGAGAACCTGACAGTAATTTTGCCTAAATCAGCCGAATCGACTTGACCAGCACTCTGGCACTGGATGCAGCATCAATTTCCTCAAGTCGATCTAAGCCTCGGGTGCTCACTAAAATCACCAGGGAGTATTTTTTAAAAAGAGAAATCTGCGCGGGTCTGCCCCAAACCATTTAATCTAACTCTCAACAACTGGAGGTTGAACACTGTTATTTATAAAAAGTTTCCGGGTGACTCTAAAATGCAGCTAAGCTGAGAACCAGTATACATAGTAAGTCAATGATGTGGTGAACACCAAATTAGACAGAGATCCTTTCTCTTTGGGAGTGTATATGATGGAAGCTCCTCCCACCTATGTAGCCAGGGCCAAAACACAGGGGTTGTCCTTAGCACCTTGAATCCACTGGCAAGTCCAGTGGACTTTCCCTTCAAAATACATCTCCAGTCCAATCGCTTCTCATGCTGTCCACGGTCAGAGCATGGACGCCAGAGTCGGGGCCATGGGGTGGGGCGGTGGTTAGTGCCTCTGGGTCACAGAGCAATGTGGTTTTCATGCCAGGCCTAGAGCTTGTCTTCACACTCCAGGGTGTGGATGTGAGGAACATCTCTCAGGGCTTCAAGGAAAATGTGATGAGTTAGACTCATTTCAGGAAAACAATTGTGGAAATTGGTCTGGAATAAAGCCAGAGAGGATGTGACTTGTAATTTGAGGCCCCCTTTCTCTAGGTTCCCGTGGCCTTCCCAACCAGAAACTGCAGGCCAAACTTCCAGCTCTGGCTTACTGGACTTGTCATGACCATCAGATAAAATGTTTAAGAATTAGCCATTTCTGGCAGGGCACAGTGGCTCAGGCTTATAATCCCAGCACTTTGGGAGACTGAGACAGGAGGATCGCTTGAGCCCAGGAGCTCGAGACCAGCTTAGGTAACAAAGGGGACCTGCCTCCCACCAAAAATTAAATAAATAATAAGAAGAAATAAAAGAGCTAGGCATTTCTGTATAAATAAGGAATGCACTTTATGGTTGTGAATACTACATGTCACCTCTGGGGAAAAATAGTCACAAAAAATTAATGTTATGGTTTGGTAAGTCAGATAAAATCAGAATATTTAACTATCAGAGAAAGAAGGCCACAGTTTATGTCATCATCTCAGGATGAATGTCTGTTTTGTGCAGGCTGCTGCTTCCACAGCAAGGTCACACGCGGAGGAGCCCGGCCGGGAATCCTGGCCCCTGGTGCTCCTGCATCACCCCAGGTCTGTCTCATCTTCCATGCTCTAGACACGCCTGCCTCCTCCCTGCTCCCTGACACCAGCCTCTTACACACTGGCTCTTCTCATGGCTGGCTCTTTAGAACTTAGTGAAAACATTATCTTACCTTCTTAGAAAGGGCTTTCCTGGCCAACTTATCAAAATCCATCGCCCCTGCTGACCCCTAGAATACTTTGTTGTTTCTTTCTTAACACTTACCACAACCTGAATGTATTTGTGTTTCCCTTACTGCAATGTAAGCTGCAGGCAGCAGCAAGCATGTCTGCCTTCTGCATTGGCTGCATGCAGGTGCTCAGTTAAAATAATAGGTGCTCAGTTAAAAACTGGCCGAATAGAAAGAGGCAGGGAGTGAGAAGCAAATCTAAAAGTGTGTATTCTGAGGCACAGCAGGCACCGCTGTTCTGCAACAATATTCTTAACATGAGTGTGCCTTGTATGCTGAAGATACACGTCATGATGCAGTTCAAAATGAAAATATTGACTTATTGACACTGAGGACAGATACACACATACACATTTTTGGCCAGAATGCCTATTCCCACAGCAAGTATACACGTCCTCCCCACGGGGAACTCCTGCAAACGGGTACACACACATAACAGACATTCACATGTACCCCTTCTCACACAAGCTTTTGGGGCTACCCACCACATATGAGTCCATATTGTAATAATATGGTCACATACGGATGCTATAAGCTACATGTTGAGATGAGCCTACTGGCATTACAACAAAATGCTGTTCCCACCTCACCCAGGTCCCCGTGCCCTTACAAAATGTCACTAACCTGGAATTCTTCGAGTGCCTATCACCCACATGGCTCTCATTCCTGAGGCAGAAACCCAGAAGAGTTGGGACAGCTACCTAATAATCATGGTTTTTCCTAGTTTTCTAAACGATGATGCTCGTGACCCACAATCATCAGGTCAAGCTTGGCCCCAGTAGATGTGCCAAATCCCCCTCCAACACACCTTGTGATGGCTGCCAGGTGGCTGGCGGGTGGGAAGGAGAAAGCTGGCAGTCAAAAACCAGAGAAGGCCTGAGCCGGTCCACCCCAGGGGCAGGCCCATAGCCCTCAGCAGCTTCTCCCTACGATTCCCTCCAGGGAAGGTTACCAGACAAAAGATAGGACACAACCAGTTACATCTGCATTTCGGATAAGCAACAAATACTTTTTTTTTTACAAAACAGTGTGTCCCAAATATTGCATGAGACATATTTCCACTAAAATTAAATACATTGTTTACTTGAAATCCAAATTTGACCAGGCATTCTTCTAACTTGCTAAATCTGGCAACTCTACCCCCAGGGAAAGTCTACATAATGGCTCCCGCCATCCAAAAAACTTTATACTATTCCATATTTTTATATTATTCATGTCTACAAATATTTTAAATAAACTTTCTTTAAAACAAATAGCCCACTCCTTTTTCTGTATCTATTGTTTTTAATTTTGCTTACCAATAACATGACAAAATTCTCTTCAATATGTTAAGCTTTTCTTTCAGAGAATATCATCACCACCACCATACTTAACTTGTACTTTGTATATTCAATTTGTAACAATGTCCATGAAACAACATTAGAAAAATGTGCACATTTCGCATTTGGGTCTTTTAATCAAACCATCAACCTTTCTAAAAGCTCAGTTTCCAAGGTAAGCTCTCTAGATGTAAATCACCTTATCATTACTCACATAAAGTGGCCCACTGCAGCTATTCCAGGAAGTGACAGAGGATTTTCACAATCTCAACTGCTCTTCAAAAAATCTGCTTTCTATTATGAAAAATGATCTAAAAATAGTTCTATATAATACAAGGACCAAGCCATCTGTGTGATCTCTCCAAAGAGCTCATATTTCTATAGATTTTATCACTTTCCAACTGTCCCTACAAGCACTGAAATTTAAGGAAGTCCTGTCAGTTTATCAGATAAAATGCAACAAAACATTAAATTTAATCACTATTATTTCAATCATTTCATATTCTTTTAATCATAAAAGGCTCATATCAAACATGTCATAGTAAACAAAGTTAAGACTGCATTAAAACTCATGACAAATGGGTTTTTAAGTTGTATAAATATATTTCTACCAATAATCAATTCAAGAAAAATGTTAATTAAATAGACATAAATATAGAAGAATACCTATCATTCAGTTAAGCTGAACATGGAAGTTGTATATCTGGGATTGTAAACCCTGGTTTTTGTTAAAAATGAATTTTTGGTATTTGCAAATCGTGTTCGATCCCTCATCAGCACTGTCAATCAAATTGGTTTGCATTTTATCTTCTTAAGAATAAAGCTTCCATTCTATAACAATACAGTTAGCATTAATGTGAGTAGAGACAACACTTGAATCAAAGAATACCAAAGCAGTTAATGTGATTGAAAAGTTTTGGCAGTCTCAAAGCTGCGAAAAGAAGGACAGGAACTGACCTTGAAGTCGAAGCTCTCCGCTGGGATCCAGAGGTCTCCATCCAGCAGAGAGGCACTGACAACTTCGAAAGCTCCTCCCTGGTCCCATAAGCTCACCCCTGAATCAAAAGGAAAACAGTCCCATATTTCACTCTAGTCAGTAAGAGTTTGGCATCAGAAGCTTATTAAATCAATGACACAGTGAAAATATTTGGAAGTTAAATAAGCCCAGGGAAACACTATAACCCATAAAATCATGATAAGTGTTAAAACTGCTGAATTCTCTGTCAATCTAACCATTAAAATTTTGTAACTTAAAGAAAACAAAAGTTAATTAATTTGTTCCTTCAAGACCCATAACACAGGCTAGAGTATTATCATCGACAAGAAATATAATTCAGTCCTTCAGCAAGCAACACAAATGCAAAAGTCGCTTTTTGAAATGATAAATTAATACTTTAAGATCTGCTCTGTATTAAAAGTCTCAAGGCTTTCGCTGTATTAAGACTAAATCCATTTATTCAAATCCCAGTGAATCTGTGAAACACAATGCCAATTCTCCTCTCTGCACTTACGGAGTCTAATTTTATATGCTCTAGTAAGTGATTCTATAGACAAAATTAATTTTCCAGTTCAGACGACTAGACTGGTTCATGTTTTTAAAAAAATCAAGTCATTCAATAAACTATTATATGATCTTGTTTCTTGGGGTCCTGTCTGTTGAACCAGTTAATATACCAAACAGGTTCAATTTAGCCCCATTTCCATAAACAATCCTAATGGAAAATATAACATTTTTCTCTTCTGGAGGGTGTATCACTTTCTCAACAAATACGGTAATTTCTTTGGGCTTTCTCTCCTATGAGGTCATGCTCCTGCTATTTGGTTCAACCACAGCATATCCCTCAAGGTGAAGGATGGGACCAGATTCCCTCACATGTTATTCCCATTTCTTCAAGCAGGACTCATAATTTTCAGACCTGAGTCATAATAGCACAGTTTTAAGTTACTAAAGAGTTCACATTTATTGGGCACAAATGGTATTGAAATTTTAATCCTAGACATTTTACAGTTCCCCAAATACTTTTAAATCCACACCGTTTTATCATGCTCAATGTGGAAGTCTGCAGTTATATTCAGGTTACCAAAGGATTACTACTCACGTATTCACTGTCTGACACAACCTCTTTGAGAAATTCTCAAGCTGGTCGCAAAGCATTTAAAACTCTCAGGTGTTAAGGACCAAGGGGACAAGGTACAGGAATGAACTAAAAGTCCGAAATACAGCCAGTGGGAGAGGGCTGAGCTGCGTCCCTCCGCCGCATAGGGAAGGAAGGAGGGAGGGGACTGTGGGCCCAGGGCATGTGGTCTCCAGGCGGGGGATGGGCTGAGTCTTCAGGGATGAACCTGCATTCAAGGGAGAAGGGATCTGGCAGGGCAAGCAGAGGTGCTGGCTCTGATGGTGACATCTGTGACATCCTTGGAGGGCTGCCTGGAGGTGAAAAGAGTTGATTTTCTGAATGGAAAGCATCAGAAGTCCTCCTGGCTGCAGGGAGGCAACCATGGCCAACGTGGAGATCTTGAGTAAGTGTGTCTCCCTCTTCCTGTCACTTGAGCCCATGCCTTCTGCATGCTCAAAGGCAGGAGAGCGCAGGCTTTGGAGGAAGATGCACCCTGCAGAAGCACCAGCTCTACCACACATCAGCTGCAGGTCTGCAATCCAGCCGGGTCTGACATGTTTACTCACTCACTCACCAAGTATTCAAAGTCTACCTGGTAACAGGCACTCTTGGCAGTGACTATAGACCTGATGCCTTCTATCCAAAAAGCCCATTCTTTCTTCTCTATGCCAGCACCCCCAAAGTGAGCCAGCTCCCTGTTGTCTATGCTGCTGAGACCCTCATCTCTTGAACACAGCTTCATCCCAGAAGGCCTGGCTCTCTGGGTCCTGTGGATCTCAGAGAGGGACACAGAGAAAGCTGCCCTCAGGACTTGCATTCTTGTACTGGGAGAGGAACGATGAAACAAGACCACTTCAGAGAGCAGCAAGTGCTGTGAAAGAAACAGCAGCACCACAGCAACTCCGTGTTCAAACTGTAACCTTCCTGTAAATCAAATATTATTTCAAAATTTAAAAATTAAGAAGAAAAGCAGGGCGACAGCAGAATGGCTGGGGATGATACTTCTGAAGGACAGGCCAAGAAACCCCCTCTTTTTATTGGGGATGGAGAGCATATAAGCTGAGAGCTGACGATGAGAAGCATCCAGCTGCACATACAGCCATGAGGACAGACAGCAGCAGAGGGAGCACAAGGCTTTCCTTTTCCATAAAATGAGGCAGAGCGAGGTGAGCCCGAGGGAAATCACAAGATGTGTGAGGGGCGCATAGGCCGGTTTTAACGGCACTGCTCTCAAGGCTTTGCCAAGACCTGGGTGGTCTCTTGCTCAAGAGCCCATGGGATTCACATGTTGGAATGCACAGAAACAAAGTGAGTTCTGATCCAGTTATACAGCTCCTGCAGAGGCAGGCTACAGAGTATAATTAACTGAACTTATAAGAGAGCTGTCACATTACTGGAATTGGATTCAGGCAGCTTTAAAGTACTGGCAATTATGGAGTGAACACTGGAGATCCATCTGAACTTTCCCTTCACCTGCTGAAAACCACACCATGCCGAGAGTTACCAGGGGCATCGTTGTAATCTTCGGAAAGTCAGCTAAAACTGTTAAGAAAGTGATCGTGACCATTTAAACATATCATCCACATAAACCAGTTTAATTATATGCTACTCCTGGCAGTGCTGAGTTTCCAACACAAGTGAATTGTTAAACTGAGTAATCACAAATCAATCCCATTGCCAAGGGTCTGTGAAATTGGGCAGAGAAAGAGTTCTAAAGCTAGAATCCTGTATCACCCCCAACCCAGCCTCAGCAATGGGGAGGTTGGAATGGTTGACACGGGTATTACAGCCTCACCACCCAAAGGACTAGAAGGTTTTCACCCAGGCCTCAGATACCTGGAGGAAACGTCTCTGCACTTAATGACTTCCCTTGGGAAGCTGTATGTGTGAGGAGGAAGGATATGGTGTGTGAAATCCAAGTCTCCTAGTTGAACCGTTTGCACGTGCTCCCGCAGTGAGGGGTGAAGGAGGGACAGTAACTCCACACCTTGACTTTGGGGAAGCTTGGGAGGTGTTGGTGGGGCCTCCTATTAGATAATCAGGGTGAGGCTGCAGAAACCAAGTATAATGAACAACCTCTAGCCTCTGGACTGTTTCTTCCAAGGCTCTCTTGGTGGCTGAGAAAGGCAAAGTTATTTAGTTTCCTGAAGGCAAAATATTCCAACCAGTGAAACATTTCCCAGTTCACCTACATATTCCATTATCTTAATCCAAAAGGAGCCGTTTTTGGCAAATATGTTTCCCTTGAAGAGGCTTTATTTGCAAATATTCAAAGGAGAATTTAGAAGCAGACTGTGGCAGCCCTTGTAGGAGGTGGTGCAACCTGTCTGAGAAGTTGAGTAACCACTATTTGCTGTGTACAGTATGTATTACCTATGTACATGGATAATGAAGCCATCTCTCAGCTTTTTAATTGGCTACAACATCCTCTCAGCAGTGTTCGTAGTCACAGGACTGTCTCTTATGAGCTTTTCTTATGTATTTATACATTGGTGTTTCTTTTAGATGACGCAAATAAAAATATTATTTCTACTGCCCGGAGTAGACAATAAATTATACACAGATGTGAGGGATCAGAATGTGTTTTATGGAGTGATCTGATTGATAAATTATAAACGCAGGACCTGAATGATGAATACATGCAAGCCTGAGAAACCCAGGGAAAAAATACGACCCTATAAAATACACAGTTTGCATGCATTTTACTTTTATAATAATATTTGGGCATCAGCAGAACTCACGATTACCTAAATAAAAAATGTGGATAGATTATGCTGGGCAGGAACTTTCAGCTTTTTGCCACTGGGTAACCTGACACACTGCTTGTAGTTTTGATAAAATGGCTAGTTTGCTTCAGCCTCATAGTGGAAAAAAACAGATTGTCCATCTCTAAAGGTTATCCGCCGTGATCATCAGCTGTGCTTTCCCGTGGGAGGTGTCTGCCTACTTTGCTTGTCTCCTTGTCTGAGTCTGTCATTTTCAGACCTGATTCAGGCTGGTCAAGAGAAAAGTCATGGACTAGTTCCTCAGGCAATCATCTTTGCAATGAAAGACTTTAAGGTTACCGGAAAGGAGGCAAAGAAGAAACCTCTCAAAGTGACTCCAGATCCTCCCCTCATGTCACCCAGAGCCTGGCTGTCCGCAGGAGTCCTGCCCCATTCTTGCTCTGGCCAACTTTCCTTTGGTAGCTTATGAAGAGAAACTGGAAAGGCTATCCAAGTCCACACCACCCTGATGCCCACATCACAAGTTTCAATTCACAAGAGGTGGAGACGGATGCAGCAGCTCTAAGACACATACAGTGAAGAGGGGACATCTTGGAGCCACAAGACCTGACCCTGGTCCTCACTCCTCCTTGATTTATTTCCTTTTGTCAAAGCCTGACATCTGAGTTTCTACCCTCTACAAAATGAAAACTGCACCTCTCCTCTAAGATTCTCAATAGGTTGAGAAATCTCAAGTAAGTCAATGTGGAGAGGACTTTTGAAAAGCTTAATGCATTAAATCAGTCTAGGATATCAGAATCCAAGTTTCTAGACTTCCAGGCAGTGTCTGTCTAACCAAACCACACAATAGGTCTGAAAATAACAACGCCTTATTGATCATTCGAAAAGGCCAGTGTTTCCGTGGATGCCAGTGGGTATTGCCCTAAGCCACCCCTCAGGCCATTGAGAAAACAAACTCTGATGAGATCATTAGTCAAGAGAAATTTAAATATCACACCTGGAGTTCTGGCTTGAAAGGGAAATCATTATCAGCACCTACCTGAACTGTAAAATGGAGAATCAATCTGAGGTGCAAAAAGTAGAATTAAGATAATCATAGTTTTGAAAATCCAAGTGAAAACAAAAAGTTGAGGTGGCCATTTGCAAAGAAGCCAGGGACAAGCTTTTAGAAACTGATTACGCATTTTTTTTTTATCCCTTTAATATCCGAGACCTAAAGAAAATCTTAGAACTGAGCAGCTCCTTGTTTCAGGGCAGTATGGTGATGATGCCCCTAAAAATGACAACAAGATTTCTTTGGTTCAGATTCACATTTTCAATCTTAACCACATAATGCTGTAGTTCTTTGATTTTAGCTGCACACTCCCTGAGTGTAAATAGGTGATGCAATTTTAAAATAACACAGATGAAGGATCCCCAAAAGAACCAATGGCAAAAGGTAAGCTGAAAAGAGTAACTTTATAGTGGAGAAACCTGATAGATGGTCAAGGTCAACATCAACAGTGATAAGTCCTGTGGATTCTACAACCCTTGACGTGATGTGATGACAGTGACACTTCCATTTGTGATCTTCCTCTTCAAAACCCACAGCCCCAGTCTAATCAAGAGCTAAATTCCCAAAGAGGTGCAC
Organism: Cebus imitator; assembly: GCF_001604975.1. NCBI lineage: Eukaryota > Metazoa > Chordata > Mammalia > Primates > Cebidae > Cebus > Cebus imitator. The sequence continues at coordinate 6,362,826 of NW_016107422.1, read as the reverse complement.
TCCAAAATACACCTGACCAGTAATCCTCAAAACTGTCAACATCATCAAAAACAAGGACAGTCTGAGATACTGTCACAGATAAGATGAACGTAAGGAGACAAGACAACTAATGCAATGTGGTATCCTGGACGGGACTGAGCAACAGAAAAAACGGGCTTGGTAAAAACCGGTGGGTAAAGTATAAACCTATTTTAAAATACTGTGTTAATATTGGTTTACTAACTGTAACAAATGTATAATGCTAACGTAAGATGTTAAGAATAGGGGAAATGAGGTCGGGCACAGGGGCTCACGTCTGTGATCCCAGCACTTTGGGAGGCCAAGGCAGTCAGGAGTTCGAGACCATCCTGGCTAACACTGTGAAACCCCATCTCTACTGAAAATACAAAAAAATTAGCCGGGCATGGTGGTGGGAACCTGTAATCCCAGCTACTCAGGCGGCTGAGGCAGGAGAATCACTTGAACCTGGGAGGCGGAGGTTGCAGTGAGCTGAGATCATGCCACTGCACTCCAGTCTGGGCAACAGAGCGAGATTCCATCTTACAAAAAAAAAAAAGAATGGGGAAATAGGATGTGGGGTGTCTGGGAACCATCTGTTCTAGCTTTGAAATTTTTCTGTCACTCTAAAATTGTTCTAAAAAAATGAAGTCTACTAAAAATAACTTTTAAAATTTAATCTGGATTTTGCAAGAATAATCATGTCATTCTGGAGCAGTTCAGTACCTATCAAAAGGCTCAGGGATGACTGGTTATCACCGGGGGCTCTGAATACCAGAAAGTTGGTGTGTTTGCCATTCACTGATCTTCAACATTCCTATTTGCTCAGATAGAAGACGTAGTACCTGCAGGCAAGCTAAAGCCTTGTCACTGACAGGTTTCCTGGAGTAGAAAAAGGCAGAGGCATGTGAAAATAATTGATTCTTAAGCAACTGAAAGGGCCTTCTGAGTGCTCCAGCATACTCCAGAAAACGCAGAAACAAGTTTAAATAAAAACTTAAAATTTTTGCATCATTGGCTACAAGAGTCTGGGATGGGAGAAAAGTGAAAGGGGAGACCTGCCACTTGGTTTGGGAAGGTGACACCAAGTGACACATACATAAACATATGGATAAAACCATGTCAAGACAGAACACAGCTTCTCTCAGAGCCTAACACTGTAGCTACCACGCTGGCAGGCTGAACTATGATGTAGGCAGGTGTAGGAGAAGCAGCCATAGTGTTGTGAGTCAGAGGATACATCCTGCATCCACCACATGCTCTCAATGATCCTGGGCAAGTTACTTGCATTCCTTGCTATTTAGATCCTTGATGCGCACAGCTGGGCTATAGAACACCATCCGCCACTGAGGGCCAGCAAGAGGATCAAATGAGATCATGGATGCAAATGTGTACATGGTGTGTTAGTCAGGTTCTCCAGAACCAATGGAATACGTGCATATAAAACAGGGAGTTTATTAGGAAGAACTGGCTCACACAATTGCAAGGCGAAGTCCCACGATAGGCCATCTGCAAGCTGGGAAAGAGAGAAGCTGACAGTGACTCAGTCAAAGCCTGAAAGCCTCAAAACCACAGAAGCCAGCGGTGCAGGCTTCAGTCTGCAGCCTAAAGTCCAAGAGCTCCTGGGAAGCCACTGGTATAAGTCCCAGAGTCCAAAGGCTGAAGAACCTGAAGTCTGATGTCCCAGGGCAGGAGGAATGGGAAGATGAAAGAGAGTCAGAAGACTCAGGAGGCAAACTTAACCCACTTTCCTCTGCCTGCTTTGAAGTACCCGGTGCAAGTCCCAGAGTCCAAAGGCCAAAGAACCTGGAGTCTGATGTCCAAGGGCAGGAGGAGGAGGAGGAAGCGTCCAGCACAGAAGAAGGAGGAGGTCAGAAGCCTCAGCAAGCTGGATCATCTCACCTTCCTCCACTTACTTTGTTCCAGCTGTGCTGGCAGCAGATGGGATGCTGCCCACTCATCCTGGGAGAGGGAGGGTCTTCCTCTCCCCGTCCACCAACTCAAATGCCAATCTCCTTTGACAACACCCTCACAGACACACCCAGAAACAATACTTTATCAGCCATGTAGGCAACCCTCCATCCAGTCAAGCTGACACCAAATATTAACGATCACACATGGATATCATTTACTTTGGGCTGTTATTTTTGTTTTTTCCTAATCAGTCATTGGAAAGAAATACACCAAAATGCTCTTGCTGGTTTGCTTTGAGTGCTGGGGCTATGAATTCATTACTTTTCTTCTTTATGTTTGCATGTATTTCTGGCTTTTCTATAATTGGCACATATTACTTTTATGATGAAAAATAAACTTAAAAAATCATTTGGACTCATGATGACAAAACAATAGTTCTTCTGGCACCACAGATACACAGCCTTGGGCGTGCTAGAGGACAGAGCCATTTGGAAATAAAAGCAATCAAGTGCTATGGAACAATTACAATTCAGAAAAGATGTTTTATATGTCATTTTGAAATTCAAAGAAAGCTAGTTATAGCTTCTCATAAATGTCTAAATAGATTCATATCCCAAGCACGAGCTGTCTCTACTATGCATAAACATAACTGTCCATGCCTGTGGTGCTCCCAGCTGTGGGGAGCAAAGTCACTCAAAACAGTAACTTACACTTCTATACCCCTGTTAGTGGTCAGTGGGACATGAATCCCATTTTACACTCTGTGAGACTAAACTATAGAGTTGTTCAGGTTTTTCTCAAGGTTGCCCAATGATATAAATGGTAGAATGAATGGCAAAACCCAAGCCCTTTGCATTTCAAATATGTTCATTCACTTTGTAACACTTTTGGGGTGGGTCAGAATTCTTCACTGTTTACCTTGCAATGATGTAAGGGAGAATGAAACTAATCATTAAAATGTACACTAGGAATAATTTTTAGATCTTAACAGCAAAAGAATAAGAATGGAACCTTGTATATTTCATTAAGTCCTGTAAACTTATTAAATGGAATTAAACAATAATGAGAAACAAGTCATTCTGAATCTGTGCTAAAGCCTTAGCTTCCTATAAGGACATTCTCTTACATCCCTGCTGCTTCACTGGGTATCTGTGACCACCTTCTGCCAAAATACACACCCACTTGGGCAGCACTCAGTGATTCTGGATTTCCTCCCCTCCTCTGTTCAGGTCTTGCCTCCTCCACTTGAACATTCCCCAAGTCTCAGCTCTTGGCCATCTTCCCTCTCTACCCTTACTGTTCCCCAGAGAACTCATTAATTTTTAAGCTGATGTTGCCCAAATCAATTATTTTCCCATCTGGTCACTGCGCCCAAGCACAGTCTGTATGTTATCTACACGACATGTTAATTCCAATGTCCGGTCACCATCACCACCTCAAATTCAACATGTTTAAAAATCAAAGGCTTTTAATCTTCATTCCTCCAGTGAAAACCCAACACATTTTCAATCATCCACGTCTTGTCAATACTGTCCACATTAATCACCCTTTCTTATGTCACGTGGCTGGGTGACTGACTTATTTGACAGAGTCCCTTTTTTTTTTTTTTTTAATTTGAGACAGAGTCTCATTCTTGTGTCCAAGCTGGAGTGCAGTGGCGAGATCTCAGTTCACTGCAATCTCTGCCTCCTGGGTTCAAGCAATTCTCCTGCCTCAGCCTCCTGAGTAGCTGGGATTATAGGCGTGCACCACCATGCTCAGCCAATTTTTATATTTTTTAGTAGAGATGAGGTTTCACCATGTTGGTCAGGCTGGTCTTGAACTCCTGACCTCGTAATCTGCTTGCCTCGGCCTCCCAAAGTGCTTGGATTACAGACATGAGCCATCACACTGGCCACATCTTTTATCATTCATTCCATGACTAGCTTGCTGAGCTTTTACAAAAACAACTTAGTAATTCTTAGTTCACAGCCAGTTCTACTTATTCCTAGTCCCTTGAGGAGCATAAGCCCAACATGAATTCCATCTTCTCTTCTCAGGTGAGAGCAAGGTCTGCTTACAGTACGAGGGGGCAGGAGACTGCAGCAGGGGGGATAGATGTTGCTTGGACAAGCTGCAAACCAAAAATTCTAGGGCCATGTTCAGGAAAATCTTTAGGTCTTTCCCCAATTATGCCCAGCCTCAGAGTCTTCTTATACAACTCTAGTTGGGTGTTTTGTGCTTGGTTTTTGTTCTTTTGTCTTCTAAAAGATGCTCCTAGTTCTTAACCGCATACTTCTAGATAGCCTCGTCATCTGCAGGTTCTCCCTCTTCCAATCTTAAAGGAGATGGATGTTTAACAAGAGCAAAGATCTACAACAGGTTTCTCATCACGAGAACATGAATGTGAAAACCCCAGAACAGCCAGGCAGTCAGTACAGCTAAGACGGAGTGAGAGATGGGAAGCAGAGAGTGGGGAACAGAACTCCAGGTGGTAGGCAAGGCCCAGGCTGTGGCAGGCCTGTCAAGGCAGTAAAATTGGATTTTATCTGAGTGAAGTGGCAGCCACTCTAGGGCTTTTAAGCTGGCTAACTCTGACCCATAATGGACACATTCTCTGCCTAAGAATGAATCGTATAAAGCCTTAAGAGTGCATAAATGAGAACTATTCATAAGGCAAACATGTAGTGTTGAGCACAGATTACATAATCAAGAAGTATTTATTGATTATAATGAATGCTAATGGAGCAACTGCTATGCAAGCAAGCCCCAATCTAATCCTTTATAAGTTTACCTTCTTTAAACCTAACAACCACCCTATGATATATATCCCTACCTCAAAGATGATGAAACTGAGGCAGAGAAGTTAAGCCGCTTGCCCAGGTTCACACAAATCATGAAGCCAAGAGGCTGGCCCAGACAGCCACATTGCAGAATCTGTGCTCAGAATCCTACTATGTGATAAACAGTTATGCTGGTTAGAAAACACTTGGAGTATAATTCACATTTTTTCCTAAGTTCTGGAACCTCATGTCCTGATAGCACCATCTTGCTCTCTCTACTACACCATGCTGGCCACCATCCTGACCCCTTAATAGTGTCAGCTATGTCCTACCTCATGGCCTTCACATTTTCTATGCCCTCTGCATAGAAGACTCTACTCTCAAACCTATCATGCCCCCAAATCTTGTTATTCAACTTTCTGCTCAATGTTACTCCTCAGAGAGAGACTTCCCTACTTAAATAGTTTTCCTCCCAACCCAAGCTGCTCCCCAGCCCATCATCCTTTTTCCCTCCCACAGCAATTATCAATATCAAATCTTCTTTATTTACCTCTTTGTCTGTCTCTACCACCCCTCAATCAACAGTGGGAATACTGGCAAGGTATGGTGGCTCACACCTTTAATCCCAGCACTTTGGGAGGCCGAGGCAGGGTAGATCATGAGGTCAGGAGTTTGAGACCAGCCTGACCAACATGGTGAAACCCTATCTCCACTAAGAATTAAAAAATTAGCTGGGAGTGGTGGCACATGCCTGTAATCCCAGCTATTCAGGAGGCTGAAGCAGGAGAATCACTTGAACTCAAGAGGCGGAGGTTGCAATGAGCCAAGATCGCACCACTGGACTCCAGCCTGGGTGACAGAGTGAGACTCTGTCTTAAAAAAAAAAAAAAAAAAAAAAAAAAAAGGAAATACCAAGAAGTAAGGGCCTGTCAAATTTACTGCTATACCTTCATGTGCAGGCAAGTGTTTGTTCAATGAATTATCATCAAACAAACTAAAAATTTCCATGGCCTCATTGTGATCATGATGAGACAGGGATGGGGTCCACGGCTTGTTTCTCACAGATACCCTGACAGGTGATTGACTTTTATCTCACCTGGCAATGTCTGGTCCCTCACAGGTGAATACACATAACCAAACCCACATGAGCCTTATTTATAAGCCAGAATTCCAATTTGCTTATTTTTAATGAGAAAGAACTGCCAAGTCAACCAGAGTCCTCATCTAAAACATTTTGTTCATTATCTACCCAGCAGGAAAGCTTCCTTGAGAAGCCAAATTAAGAGGAGAACAGAGAACTAAGGGACCATCATAGCAATTGTCATCATAGTAGCCTGATATTTCCTTCTCTGCTTAAGGATCCATGGCTGCCACATTAGCTGAAGGGAAGCTAAGGCCTAGCACATACGTGGCTACATACCAGAAGGCAGTGGGCACAGGCTGAGGATGTGAATTTGAAATGTATATTCTATAGACTTGGTTAGTTTTTGAAGGCTAGCTCTTAAATGCCTTTTAACTCATATAGTTGACTTTCATATCACCATTTAGAACATTTCATTTTCTTTATGAGAAAAATGCACTTTGACTTCTAATATGGGCAATAGTTTCTAGATCTGAAACCTCGTGTGTTTTTCCGGGAAAATAAAATCAGAATTCCAAAAGACAACAAGAAGGGACACATCCTATGTCCCATGCCTAACAACAGGAATGTTCATTTCCTCTCTTCCCCACCTGCTGGACACCCAATTGCAGGGATTCCAGTGGCTTGGGCAGGATGAGGGTGGGGAATAAGGTAAGATGAGAAATAAGGTGGGACTTCAAGCGCCATGATGATCAGACTCACAAAGTTAGGGGACACCTACCTAAGTTCCAATAGCCACGGAAAAAGTGTGGCTATCTGGAGGTAGGTGTTGACATGATTTTTACAAACTATGATTTTCTTATTTATGTATTTATTTATATTTTTTGAGATGGAGTCTCAATCTGTCACCAGGCTGGAGTACAGTAGCACAGTCTGGGCTCACTGCAACCTCTGTCACCCAGTTTCAAGCAATTCTCCTGCCTCAGCTGCCTGAGTGGCTCGGATTACAGGCACATGCCACCACACCCAGCTAATTTTTGTATTTTTAGTAGAGACAGGGTTTCACCATGCTGGTCAGGCTGCTCTTGAACCCCTGACCTTGTGATTCACCTGCCTCGGCCTCCCAAAGTGCTGGGATTACAGGCATAAGCCACTGTGTCTCGCCCAACCTTTGATTTTCTAGCCATTGACTTTGGCCCTTGAATTTGGAGGACCTAAATGGGCAATCCCAATTTAAATAGTCAAACAGGATAAACAAAACTATTACAACATAGAATTAGCATCCTGGCAAACTTTTAATTTGATTCAATTTGACAGATATTTATTAGGCATATAGATTGACCTAGGAACATTTTAAATAATTCTAATTAGAATTTTTTTTGTTCTCAGTGTTTGAAACTAAACAGTGTGCTTAACTGTTTAAATCCTTGCTTCCTCTTACATAGAAAAGCCAAAAGAGTAAAGAAAACTGTTCAGTTTAGGAACTTCTAAATAACTGCCTCTCAACAATACCCATCTTGATTCTGATCTATTCCCATAGACAAGGGAACTGGCCCAATCCAGTACTGGCTGGCAGGTCTTTTATCAGAGTAAGAACATTTGTGGGCTGAGAACACTGCCTTGGTTTAAAATCCATGCTAATGATACATTAGTTGTTCTAAATGGATTTTCATTTCTCTGTAAGATGAGTACTTAATATGTCATCCAAGTGCCCAGCTTTTCTCCTTTTGGCTTCTGATTACACAGTGTAGTGCCATAAATCAACAAGGTGAATCCGCTGATGAGGGCTCGGGGGAGGGTGGAGGGGTGGAGGCATGGGCAGGGATCCCTCTTCCTCTCTGCTAGAACTGAACTGAATTGTGACTGGTTTCCCTTCCTTCAGCAATGACCAGTCACTGGCCAATCGTTATAAAGAGAAAGCCCTATAAATAATGTTTGGCCACTTACAAAAAAAACCAAATTTCTTTGTTTTTTTTTGTTTGTTTGTTTGTTTTTGAGATGGAGTTTTGCTCTTGTCCCCAGGCTGGAGTGCAATGGCATGATCTTGGCTTACTGCAACCTCTGCCTCCTGAGTTCAAGCGATTCTCCTGCCTCAGCCTCCTGAGTAGCTGGGATTACAGGTGTCTATCACCATGCCTAGCTAATTTTTTTTATTTTTAGTAAAGATGAGGTTTCACCATGTTGGCCAGGTTGGTCTTGAACTCCTGACCTCAGGTGTCTACCTCGGCTTCCTAAAGTGCTGGGATTACAGGCACGAGCCATGGCACCCAGCCTCTTTGTTGTTTTAATTTGCATTTACTTATCACTGAAATTGAACCTTTTCATATTTTCATCGGTTATTGGTATTTCTTAATTTGGGAATTATTTGCTCATATTTATTGCCAGGTTTTAATCAATTTTTCTCTAATTTATTTATTTGAAACTTTTTGTCTTAAAAATATTAAACAGGTTTATTCCTAAAACAAACTTCCAGGTCACCCTGAACTCTGCCCTGAGAGTGGAGGCTGGGAGTCACACATCCAGTGAGGAATTCTCTGCTGCTGTTGCTCAGAAATGGGGTACAGATGGTATAGACTGAAAGTCAACAGCATTTCAGGGTTCCATGGGAGTCTAGGACAACAACTCCAGTGAGCTCTGCCTTTCACCAAAGGTCAGACCTTGGAGTACATGGTGCTTAACCCCTGGGGCAACTAAGAAAGGAAAAGGTTTGCAAAAAGCCTTTGTCTTAGCACCTGTACATTTAGTGCGCAAGTAGTGCTAATTAGAAGTTAAAGACAGAAAAATAAACCTCTTCTGAATGTCAGTAGCCTGGAGGCTCCTCCCTGGGTGTTTTCTTAAATTAGACTGTATCCTGCCTTCAGGGAGCATAGAGTCTAGTAAAGAAGACTGAAAGGGATAGCACCTTTAAGTGCAATGGGAGTTGGGCTAGAAACCTGATTGCAGTTGAGAAGGTCCAGGGTGTCTTCACAACAGGGATGGCAAGAACACCAGGTTTTGAATGGGTAGGATCTGGGCATTAACGTGGGAGGATGGGGGAGGGAGAGGAAGCTTCTTATGGAAAGAGAAGTGGTCCAAGCATGCCCTTCCGAGCTATCCCCTCACCTCCCCGCTCTGCCTATACTACATGGGAACAAACCCAAGATGGGGAGATGAGAGAAAATAGATGCATATGGGAAGAAAACACTATTGAACTGAGTCCAATCACAAGTGCAGTAGATGCGATTTACATCTGCTTTGTTCTAACAGAACATCTCTTTTTATTCTACAGGAGGACTGGACCGAGATTTTCTCCATCTCTGTGCCACACAGACATGCACACTCACAGAGCCTTCATCACTGAGGAATTTTCTTTGTCACTGTTTATGAGAGCAAACCATAAATTGGGATCCAAGTAGAATTATCAAATTTAGCAAGTAAAAATATAGAACTTCCAGTTCAATCTAATTTCAGATAGACAATGAATAATTGTTTAGTGTAAATATGTCCCATGTAATACTGAGGACACAATATGAAACAATTCGTTATCTGAAATTCAGATTTAACTGGGAGTCCTGTTTTATCTGGCAACCCTAGGTCCAGGCTTCCTTGAGTGGTTTACAGGCCCACAAAGCCAGTACGTTTCAATAAATTCTTAGGAAAATGTTCTAGTTTCAGAATTTGAAGTTAACATGAGAATGTTTTACATTTAATTATTCTAGCTCAATTCAGAGTATACAGCACTATTTTCTATGGCACAGAATTTGAGACCAAATAACCTACTGACATATTTGAGGGGAAAAAAAGGATCTTATGCTCACTGGAGAACACACCTCATAGCAATCGGATCCTCTTTATCTCCCAGCTTCTCTAACCCAACTGCTGGAAGACAAAGTCTATACACAATAAAGTGTTTCATTCAGGGGCCCACATGACTCCATCTGTCACCAAGGCACATGTTTGGCGCAGACTGAAAGCCAAAAGCAGTCTAACAAATATTTCAAAACTGAGTATATATCTTTCTAACACATGGTTTATATAGGGAGGTAATACCTAGAGAGCTTTGCAGTTCTCAAATAATATCCCGGCTTAACTACAAATGATGTCTGTAGCTGACAACAATACCAAAATTATTTGCTTTTAAAATATGTTAAAGAAAGCTAAGTTTATGAGGGGCCTGCTGCTGGAGATGCCTGTTTTAGCATGCAATTGTTATAAAATAAGACACAGGAATCCAAATATATCCCCTATAAACAAAACATTTGCATAATTCCTTATACGAAGAGGAAACTTCCCTCTAAAGGTCCAATTGAGAATGAAATTATCAAAGGAAGTAACTCATATTTTAATAAACTTTCAACGTCCCTTACAGCCTCAACAATTCTGTATATCTATTCCATCTAGGTAAACTGTTTGAACACCAGATCTATCTGATCTGTAACAAGGTAGATACTATTGCCTTTATCTCTGCTAAGCAGAAAAAGATCACAGAATAGAGTTCTTCACGTGCAGAAACACACAGGTATGCTGGCTTGCTCTTCGGACATGGGTTTTCTCCATCAGACAGACTTCTAGATGGAAAATGAATATGACTGAAACCTAGATATCTGTCTTTAGAACCGGGACGCCGCATAGGAGACTTTCTGTTTCTTTTTCATCTTTCCTCCAACTCTGTGATTGCACGTGGACACAGCTTCTGTCTAAGGGAGGGTCGATGGTACTTGTCATGGGCTGGCCAATGATATTCTTATAAACATTTCAATGCTCTCCCTGTCCTCAAGAAGAAACTGGAAAAAATTGAAACAACTAAAACAAAGCAGGGTCCACACATTGGCACCCACTGTAATTCCTAACTTTTCCAGTGTGTCCAAATGATTATTTTTTATGACAAGGGCTGGGTGGGGAGCAAAGAAATTGTCAAATTGATTTTCTGTGGAATCAAGCCATTTATATTTTTCAATTTGACAGTATCAGCATAAATCAGAGCCACATGGAGAGAAACTCTCCTCCTGAAAACACACACCCACACACAGAGTCGGCCAAGCCTGAGTGCAGCAAGTTCTCTACAAGGCTGACTTTGAAGAAAGGGAGGAAGAGGGGAGAGGAATTCAGCCCGGGGGTCAGCGACAGCTGCCTGAGTATGGCTTGGCCCACATCAACTCCATCATTCTAGGAAGTTCCTGCCCCAGAGCTTGACTCTGCCCATCTCTTGGAGCATTTTCTGCAGTGACCTGTATGTGTGAGTGGTTGTGTCTGTTGTAAATGGCAGTCTTGTGTCCGATGTCTCCCAGTTGCCGGCACTTGACAGTTTACAAAGCACTTCCCACATCTGTCTCCTCATGTCAGTGCACAAGGACGCCGCAGTATGTTTTATTGACCCCAATCTACTGAGCAGGTGATAGGGTAGGTGGGAAGAGAGTCTTGAGGCTGGGCACCTGGCCAGAGCTCACGCCTCTGGCAGTGGGCAGAGCCTGGGCTCACATCCAGGACTCTGCCTTGCCACGGGCACCTCAGATCCAGAGTATCTATGGCCTGAACTGCCGCCGACCCCCAGAGCCGTGCCCCTTCCCTGTCCAGGCTCTCCTGCACCAGCACCTTTGCTCACACTGGTCTTCTGTCAGCCTGGGCCGTGTTCCCCCACCGCAGTGTGCCCAAATCAGTCACATAGTGAAATGAAGCAGGGTGTGGAAAGCAGGCCATGGCCAGGATTTCAAGGGAACTACAACTGTGGCAGAGGTGCCCATGGGTAGTGCCCTCAGTCCGGAGGCCCAGACCCCACTTGTTCAGCCCAAAGCTGGCACCAAACAACCTGTGTCCCGGCCCTTCCCGTCTGTCCTCTGACTTCCCCCTTCAGCTTCGCCTTTCCTGCAGCTGTCTGGACCCCACCAGATGTAGCCTGGTTGTGACTGGCTTCTGGCAGCTCTGTCCTCTGCCAGCCCCATCCAAATCAAGGGGTTTCCCAGTGGATAGGCTGGTTCTTGGCCTCACCGGTGGTCACCACCCTGCATGCTTGAGGTACAAAGGCTTCACTGTCTGAAGCCTCCTGCAAGAAGCGGTCCCTCCTGCTCTGGCCCTCAGGCACTGGATTTCCCTGCCTGACGCAGAGCCTGTGCATGGCATATGGTCACTACCTGGCCACACTGGGCAGGAGCTGGCTCCTTATGAGAGGGAATGCCGCTTCCTCTCCTCGGATCCCCCAGCACTGCGTCGTGGTCCTCTCACACGCTAAATCAACATGCTGAATAGATGTGATAGAGAGGGGAGAGGTCCGGAAGCCCTCAGTGACCTGCATGAGGTGACCTCAGCCCCTGGTTGATGGGTCTAGGTCCAGGAGCAAGGGACAGATCTCAAACTTCCTCATCAACAAGACAATGCCTTCAACTGTACACTGCTCTCCCTGTACCCCCACCCCAGTGAGAGGCACTGAGCCCCCAAAGACCATAGGTGGCTTTGGGGGTCATTTATAATCCCCCGACTCCAGCACTCAGCCCTCACTCGGCCTTCGAACTCACACAGGAGGAATGGACTGAGAAAGAACTCTCAGGTCCCTCAAGGAGTCTGGAGACCTCTGGCCTTGAGTCTCAGAACCCAGCACTCATCGGCACCCCTCAAAGGGTCAGACACACCCAGTTGGCTTGATGGAGATGTCCTAGGCGGTGCTGACACTTAACATAAGGTCAAGGGGGGAACATGCTATTCCCTTTTCTGTTTCCTGTCAAGCCCTCTAATTAGGAAAAGGTCCATTTGATATACCATGCCTAAAACCTCCCAGCCACTGGCTCTCTGCCCTTTTTCACAAAGATAACAGGTCTTGGGCTCAGGAACACCAACAGACGCTGTCGTCTGGCTGCATTTTAATAGCACTGTTTTGTTTTCCTTCAATTTATTTTTATCGTGTTTATGTCAAGCAATACTGGCCTTCTACTTAATACTGAAGTACAACTTCCTTCTTAAATAAATTTAAGCAAAACGTGTATACTGACTTAAAGTTTAAGAAAAATTAAGAAAAGCAAACTAGTGTACAGTACAGGTGGTATACATTTATTAAAAAGTCATGAAGGTAAGTTCTCAAATGACACCAAGTTAGGAAACTTGGTACTGTATGGACTGCGTGGACCACAGCTGGTCAGCGTTGCCCTGTGTGTAATTACTCAATGGCAGTCTCGTGTCGGATGTCTCCCAGTTGCGAGGCACTTGACAATTTACAAAGTGCTTCCCACATCGCCACCTCACGCCAGCACACGAAGATGCCAGAGTAGGTTTTATTCACCCCATTCTGCTGAGCAGGGGATGGGGTAGGTGGGAAGTGAGCCTTGGAGGCCGGGAACCTTGCCATAAACAAAAGAAATAAACAAAAGATTGTCACCACCGTGGCAGAGATGTGATCCAGATTCAAGATGGAGTATAAGAATGTACATTCGAAACAAGCTCCCAGGGAATGGTTTCAATGCAGGCCATTTGGTAGACCAGCAGTCTCAGAGACCCTAGCCTTTGAACCAATAGCCTCTGACTACCACCTAAAGTCAAAGCACAAAGGCTGCTCTTGCTGTGGGTGCATCCTCACTGTGAGCAGAGCAGGCTTCCCTCCACCACTCCAGAACATCCTTCCTCCCATTCATGGAACATCAGAGCATCTCCTACATACCAGATACAGCTCACAGATTCAAAGGGAACTGCCATTCACTCCCTACCCTTAAATGGCTATTTAACACCCTATGAGTGGAGACATGAACTCTGATATCAATGAGCTCACAACCCAAGAGTTCATCCTGTAACCAGCTAGCTGTTACCAGCTATGTGCTAGGCCAGGTCCCTGAGGTTAGAATCAAAGGTCAAATGCCTAGATCTGGAAGATGTTACAGTATAAAGGGGGAAAGCAACAGTGTCATTCCAAGTTGGTGGAGCTCCCAGGAAGAATGCCTACCAGACTCTGGAGAAAGGAGCTAGGGTTGAGAGGACAGTGGTCACGGAGGTTTCCCAATGGACACGGGCTACTAGGCACAAAGGGAAGGCCTGTGTTAACAGCATTCAGGGTTCAGAAAGCAATGAGCACAGATAGACATTTGATAAACAAGGCAAACACTGTGTTTATATTAGTTTATCATTTTTTCCATTTGGTTGGCTGAGTATCTCAACCTGTTTATTAAAGAGCTAAGTTATACGAAGGTCTCTGATAGCAAAATAAATAAGAGATTTATGACTCTCCTAATCCTAGCCACTATTTGTGAATAGACAAAGCTAATGGAATCCAGGTCTGGCCTGGTCCTGCTCATATATCTTTCTGAAGATTTCATAATCAACTCTCTAAAAAGAGTCCCTAAAAAGGAGGGAAAGCTCCCTGCTATAATCAAGTGACTGCTCTGGCACTAACAGTGAACCGTAGGCTTCCAGCTGCCCTTATTTTGGAAAGCGTATTTTTTAGGAATAATGCCCTTTCACAAGTCTACAAGTCCATGTCTTAATCCTGGTCAGGGGAATCACGTTGACAGAAAATTCCATATCCCTAAAAGAAGCTAACCAATTCAAACTTGAGATGACACATTTGAAATGTTTGTTTTATAATGATAACAAGCATTTTTTAAAAAAAGAAAAAGATATTTGCATTTCTTTACTTAGACTTAATTTTTTTCATTGATACTTCATCCTCCCTCCATCATCTTTGGACAAGTCAGTTGGCCTTCCAGACTTGCATTCCTCATCTGAAAAATGATGGTAAATGTACGGTTTGTTACCTGGCTTCCTGGGGTTCCAAGAATGTAGTACTGAGTTTCCAGGAGTCATTGTTATTAGAGTAAAAGCCCTAGAATCTATTTTGCAATAATGTCAGTTCATTTAATGCAGTTGGTTCCAGCCCTCTACCAAGCCTCATCTTTCAAATAACTCATAGTCCTCTGTTCTAGAAGTAGGGGGATGAGAGGATTCAGAAGTGACTGCACATGGGATCTGGCATGTAGTAGGTGCTCAATGAACATCTGTGGGAGATGCAGAACGGTTGGCAACCACAGGACTGGGTGCGTTTCTAGGATCTGCTACATTTCAAAAATTACATAATTATGTTTCATACTCCTTACTGACAATTGTACATGCAAATTACATTTAAATTATAACTAAAATTTTCATCATTAGCTTTTTTAAAAAAATTAGAGCTTTAATGGGAAAAGATAATGTTTAATACTAAGAACAAACTGATTGGTGATTCAAAAAGAAAGCTCTACCACAAAGACTTTAGGGGGAAAGAAATTTTGATCAAAGTCTAAGTCTTCTAGCGAATATGACAGAATTGATTATGGCAAGATTTTGAGAAACCACTGCTAAAAAATTTTTGGATAAATGAATACTCAGAAGATATATTTAATCAATGAAATTCTAAATCTGTGCTAATTTTATTTTGGAGGGGAGGCAAAATAGGGAGATGGGAGCTTTGCACATATTTATATTAAAATGTGCATTGATCTTGGAATTTATCGTAGTTCACAAAAAACCTGACTCACTAGAATTCATATGTCAATTGTCAAATAGGAATTCCCCACAAGGGAAAAAAATGTTAAAAGGTAAAAAGTTTTTATAATTGTATTGAATACCTTTATACCTCAAAATATATGAAATGAAACCAAAACTTTACTAACAAAAATGTATAGTTTTAATTGCTTTCATTATCAAGAAATATGAGAAAATAAGCATTCAGCTAAAAAAATTAAAACAATAAAAATTAAGACAAAGGAGTTAAGAAATAAAACTAGAAATGACTAAATTAAAAGCCATGAAGAAAAGGAATAGATTTTAGTAATAAATCCAGGACTGAATTCTTCTGACAGGCCAAATACGTATCTGAATCTCTGACAAGTTTAAATAAGGAAAAAGATAAATTGCAAATAAAGAGAAATGGACAAAAGTAGTGGAATAGGTGGGCCCAGGCTTTACTATCACCCCCCAAAATTTCAACTTGTCTACAGATAAGAACATGTGGGTGAGAACCCCAAAACTTGGGAATAAGCCTGAGATACCTGCTTAGACAACAGAAATGAATGAAGACTGCATTGAAAGGGTAGGAGAAATGGTCTCACTTTGACCACATTACCTCTCCCTTCATCCTTTCATTCAGCATGGTGCTGCACAGAGAGGATGTTTCAGGGCCCATGGTTTCGACAGTGGGCAGAGAGAAGCAGGAGCAGACATCTAGCTTCTCTAGCATTCTGAGATGCTTCCCAGGAAGCATCTCACTTCATAGGTAATGCTAGGGGGTAATGGCACAGGGAGACCAGCTGGAGTCAGTAAGAACAAAGCAAGAAGACAGGGCCCACAGCAGATACTGGTGATATCTCTGTGTACCTGCCAGTGGCAGCCCCCAATGAGAGGTATCAGGAAACAGCATAGCCCACCTGCAAAGCCAAGATGGTCATTCCCAAGGGCTGAAAAGTTCTGTCTGGCTTGAATACCTAGACAGCCATCTTCCAGGCCCAGCCTTAAACTCAACCTGAAGGCTCCACCTTGGTTAGAGAGATTCCCACCACAGCACATTTTGGTAAACAGCAAGGGTTAGTTCTGCAACACCCAGGACGTTAGCCAGCACTCAGCTTAACCTCAAAGCCTACCCTAAGGCCTTGCTTAGGCAAAGAAGCAAACCTCAAGCATACATATCTACTGAAAACATCAGCTCATCCCATTCATCCTGAGCAGTGACTCCACCTAACCCCAGGGAACCCCCTGCAAACCTGTGCAACTGAAGAATTCACATAACAGTACCACCTGGCCAAGGAACACAACCTTTGACCCAGCCCAATCAGAGGAAATTGCAATGACCAGCCAGTAGTTCTGCCTAATTACAGGGTTCAGCTAATGATCTCACCTGACATCTGAGCCCAGCTAGCTTAGCTCGACTCGAACTCAAAGCAAAGGCAGCATTCCAGCCATCTAGAGAATTGAAAGCAAGCTCTGCCTGCCTGGGGTCATTACCAGTTGGCCCATCCAGGAGCACAGGCTAGACCAAATAATGAAGGTGTATTTCTGCCAAAGAAAACCTGTAACATCCAGAAGAGGTAACTGTCTCTCCAAATGCACAAAAACCAATGCAAGAACATAGCATTACAAAGATTCAGAAATCATGACAACATCAAAACTAGCCAAGCTGCAAAAATGAACCCTACAGAAATGGAGATCTATAAAGTGACAAAGAATTCAGAATAATCCTCTTAAAGAAGTTCTGTAAACTATAAGATATTACAGATTAAAAATTAAATGAAATTTGGGAAACAATACATGAACAAATGTTTGACAAACAAATAGAAACAATTTAAAAAATAGAAACACTAGAGAAAAAGATTACAGTGGCTAAACTTTAAAAATGGAATAGAAAGCTTCAACAGCAGGCTTGAGCAAGATGCAAAAAAATTGGTGAGTTTGAAGCAGGTAATTTAAAATTATTGAATCGGAGGAGCAAAAGAAAAAAAAATGAAGGAAGCCAATGGGAATTATGGAATACCATCAAATGCCCTAACATTTGCATAATAAAAATTTCAGAAGAAGAAAGAGAAAAGGGGCCACAAAATATATTTAAAGAAATAATGGCCAAAAACTTCCCTAATCTGGGGAAAGATGTCAACATCCAGGTTCTGAAAGCATAGATGTCTCTCATCAAATTCAACCCCAGGAGTCATCCACCATAACACATATTAATCAAATCATCAAAATTTAAAGACAAACAAAAAATTCTGAGAGCAGCAAAAGATTAAAAACATGTTATATACAAAAAAGGCTCAATATGACTATCAGTGCATTACTCAGCAGAAAACCTGCAGGCCAGGAGAGAGTGGGATGATATATTCAAAGTGCTGAGGGAGTCTACCAAGAATATTTTACCCAGCAAAGCTGTATTTCAAAAATGAGGGAGAAATAAAAACTTTCCCAGACAAACAAAAGCTAAGCAAAGAGATTGAATGCATAACAAAAAGTCTCCCATCAAAGAAAAGCCCAGAACCTGATGGTTTCTGTATTAGCCCATTCTCATCGTGCTAATAAAGACATATCCAAGGCTAGGTAACTTACAAAGCAGACGTTTAACTGACTCACAGTTCAGCATGGCAGGGAAGGCCTTAGGAAACTTTCGATCATGGAAGAAGGGGAAGCAAACAAGTCCTTCTTTACGTAGCAGCAGCAAGAAGTGCCAAGAAAAACAGAGAAAAGCCCCTTATTAAAAAAAAAATCATATCTCGTAAGAGCTCACTCAGTATCACAAGAACAGTAGCATGGGAGTAACTGACCCCCATGATTCAGTTACCTCCCATGACACATGAGGATTATGGAAACTGCAGTTCAAGATGAGATTTGGGTATGGACACAGCCAAACCATATTAGCTTCATTGCTGAATTCTACCAGACATTTAGAGAAAAACAAATATGAATCCAAACTTTTCCAAAAAATTGAGGAGGAAAGAATATTTCCAAATGCCAGAATTACCCTGATGCCAAAGGCAGACAAACACATCAAAAGTAAAGAAAATTACAGGCCAATATCCTTGTTAAACATACAGGCAAGAATCCTCATTAAAAAACTGGGCACACCAAATTAAACACATTAAGAGGATTCTTCATCATGATCAAATGGGATTTATCCATGAGATGCAAGGACGTTTCATCACAAACAAATCAATAAATGTGATACATCATTTTAAGAGAATGAAGGAGGACAAAAACCATGTGATAATCTTATTAGATTAAGAAAAAGTGTTTGACAGAATTCAACATCCTTTTATGATAAACTCTCAACAAATTAGGCATAGAAGAAATGTACCTCAACACAATAAAGCCATATATAATAAGTCCACAGCTAACATCATACACAATGGTAAAGAATTGAAAGCCTTTCCACTAAGATCTGGAACAAGACAAGAATGCCCATACTCACCACTTCTATTCAATATAGTGTTGGATGGACGTCTTGGCCAGAGCAATTATGCAAGAGAAAGAGATAAAAGACATAGGAAAAGAAGAAGTAAAATTGTTGCTGTTTGTTGATGACATGTTTCTTTATATAAAAAATTCTAAAGATTCTCTAAGACTACTATTAGAATTTAGAATAAATTCAGCAAAACTGCAGGATATAAAATAAACATGCAAAGTTAGTAGCATTTCTGTACACTAAAAAGAAACTCTCCAAAAAAGAAATCAACAGAAGAAATCTGTATTAGTTTGTTTTCACGCTACTGATAAAGACATACCCAAGACTGGGCAATTTACAAAAGAAAGAAGTTTAATTGGACTTATAGTTTCACATGGCTGGGGAAGCCTGACAATTATGGTGGAAGGCAAGGAGGAAGGAGCAAGTCACGTTTTAAATTGATGGCGGCAAGCAAGGAGAGAGCTTGTGCAGAGAAACCCCTGTTTTGAAAACCATCAGATCTCATGAGGCCTATTCCTTGTCATCAGAACAGCATGGCAATGAACTGCACCCATGATTCAATTACCTCCCACCAGGTTCCTCCCATAACACATGGGAATTCAAGAAGAGATCTGGGTTGGGAACATAGCCAAACCCAATCATTCAGGTCCTGGCTCCTCCCAAATATCATGTCCTCACATTTCAAAACCAATCATGCCTTCCCAATAGTTCCCCAAAGTCTTAACTCATTACAGCTAACTCAGAAGTCCACAGTCCAAAGTCTCATCCAAGACAAGGCAAGTCCCTTCCACCAATGAGCCTATAAAATCAAAAGCAAGTTAGTTACTTCCTAGATACAATGGGGTATCATTGGGTAAATATAGCCATTCCAATTGGGATAAATTGGCCAAAACAAAGGGGCTGCAGGCCCTATGCAAGTTCAAAATCTAGCAGGGTAGTCAAATCTTAAAGCTCCAAAATGATCTCCTTTGACTCCATGTGTCACATCCAGGTCACACTAGTGCAAGAGGTTGGTTCCCATGGTCTTGAGCAGCTCCACCCCTGTGGTTTTGCAGGTTACAGCCTCCCTCCTGGCTGCTTTCACAGGCTGGTGTTGAGTGTCTGCAGCTTTCCCAGGCACACAGTGCAAGATGTCAGTGGATCTACCATTCTGAGGTCTGGAGAATAGGGTGGCCCTCTTCTCACAACTCTGCTAGGTGATGCCCCAGTAAGGACTCTGTGTGGACGCTCCAATGCCACATTTTCCTTTTGCAGTGCCCTAGCAGAGATTCTCCATAAGGTCTCACCCCTGCAGAAAACTTCTGTCTGGGCATCCAGGCATTTCCATGCATCCTCTAAAATCCAAGTGGATGTTCCCAAACCTGAATTCTTGACTTCTGTGTACCCACAGGCTCAACACCACATGGAAGTCGCTAAGGCTTGGGGCTTCCACCCTCTGAGGCAACAGCCAAAAGCTGTACCTTGACACCTTTTAGCCGTGGCTAGAGCAGCTGGAATGCAGGGTACCAAGTCCCTATGCTGCACACCACATGGGGACCCTTGGCCTGAACCATGAAATCATTTTTTCCTCCTAAGCCCTCAGGCCTGTGGTGGGAGGCGCTGCCATGAAGATCTCTGACATGCCCTGGAGACATTTTTCCCATTGTGTTGGGGATTAACATTTGGCTCCTCATTGCTTATGCAAACTTCTGCAGCTAGCTTGAATTTCTTCACAGAAAATGGGATTTTCTTATTTATCACATTGTCATGCTGCAAATTTTCCAAACTTTTCTACTCTGCTTCTCTTTTAAAACTGAATGCCTTTAACAGCACCCAAGTTGCCTCTTGAATGCTTTGCTGTTTAGAAATTTATTCTGCCAGATACCCTAAATCATCTCTCTCAAGTTCAAAGTTCCATAAGTCTCTATGGCAGGGGAAAAATGTCACCAGTCTCTTTGCTAAAATATAACAAGAGTCACCTTTGCTCCAATTTCCAACAAGTTCCTCGTCTCCATCTAAGACCACCTGAGCCTGGGTTTCATTGTCCATATTACTATCAGCATTTTGATTAAAACCATTCAACAAGCCTCTAGGGAAATCCAAACTTTTCCACATTTTTCTTCTTCTGAGCCCTCCAAACCATTTCAACCTCTGTCTGTTGCCCAGTTCCAAAGTGGCTTCCTCATTTTCGGGTATTTTTTCAGCAGTGCCCCACTCTACTGGTACCAATTTAATGTATTAGTTTGTTTTCATGCTGCTGATAAAGACATACCCAAGACTAGGCAATTTACGAAAAAAAGAGAGGTTTAATTGGACTTACAGCTCCGCATGGCTGGGAAAGCCTCACAATCATGGCAGAAGGCAAGGAGGAGCAAGTCATGTCTTACATGAATAGCAGCAAGCACAGAGAGAACTTGTGCAGGGAAACTTCCATTTTTAAAACCATCAGATCTCATGAGACTTATTCACTATCACTAGAAAAGCATGGGAAAGTCCTGCCCCCATGATTCAATTGCCTCCCACCAGGATCCCCCCATAACACATGGGAATTCAAGAAGAGATTTGAGTGGGGATACATCCAAACCATATCAAATCTCATTTAAAATATCTATAAAAATTAAATATTAGAAATAAATTTAAGAAAGGAGTTAGAGAACCTGTATATTGAAAATTATAAAATGTTAATCTATAAACAGAAGAAAACATAAATAAATGGAAAGACAGTCCATGTTCATGGACTGAAAGAATTAATATTGTTAACATGGCCACACTACCGAAAGCAATCCACAGATTCAATGCAATCTCTATCAGAATGCTAATGTGATTTTGTAATAGAAATAGCAAAAAAAAATCCTAAAATTTATAGGTAATCACAAAAATCCTGACTAGCCAGAGCAAAAAGAACAAAGCTGAAGGCATCACACTACCTAATTTCAGACTATAATACAAAGTGATAGTAACTAAAATAGCATGGTACTAGCATAAAAATAGACACATCAACGAATGGAATAGAATGGAGAGCCCAGAAATAAACCCAAATATATATGGTCAATTGATTTTTGACAAAGGTGCCAAGGATACATGATAGAAAAAGTGCAGTCTCTTCAATAAATGGTGTTGGAAAAACTGGATAACCATAGGCAGAAGAATGAAATGGGACATGTATCTCATGTTATATACAAAAAAAGTCAACTAAAACTGGATTAAAGATTTAAGTATAAAATCTGAAACTATAAAAGGATTAGAAGAAAACAAAATCTACATGATGTTGGTCTATAGGCAATGATTATTTTTAGATGTGTCCCCAAAACACAGGCGATAAAAGCAAAAATAAACAAGTGGAATTACATCAAACTAAAAAGCTGCACAATGAAGAAAAACATTGACAGAATGAAGAGACGATGTATGCACTGGCAGAAATTATTTGCAAGCCATTCATCTAATAGGGTTAATATCCAAAATATACAAGGAATTAAAACAATTCTATAGAAAGAAAACAATTAGCCTGATTTTAAAATGGGCAAAGAACCAGACTAGACATTTCTCAAAAGAAGACATACTGCAAATGATCAATAGATACATGAAAAAAAAAAGTTCAACATAAATAATCATTAGGAAAATGCCAATAAAACCACAATGAGATATTATCTCACACCTGTCAGAATGGCTATTACCAAAAAGACAAAAGATAGCAAACATTGGCAAGGATGTGAAGAAAAGGAAACACTTGTACACTATTGGTGGGAATTGTAAATTAGTAGGATGATTATGAAAAACTCTACAGAGATTCCTCAAAAAACCACAAATAATATTACCATATGACCCAGCAATGCCACTCATCAATATTTACCCAAAAAATCTGAAATCAGTATGCCAAAGAGATGTCTGAATTCTCATGTTCATTGCAGCAATATTCATGATAGTCAAGTTAAAGAATTAACCTAAGTGTCCGTCAACAGATGAATAAAGCAAACATAGTATTTATACATAATGGAATACTATTCAGTATTTAAAAAGAAAAAAAAAATCTGTAATTTGCAACATGTTTGAAATTGGTGATCATACTAAGTGAAATAAGCCAGGCATAGACAAACAAATACTGTGTGTTCTCATTTATGTGTGGAATCTAAAACAATTGAACTCATACAGAGAGTAGAATGGGGGTTACCGAAAGTTTAGGGAGGAGAAAAATGAGGAGATGATGGTTAAAGGATACAACGCTTCTGTTAGACAGAAGGAATAAGTTTTTTTTGTTTGTTTTTGTTTTTTTGAGATCTATTGTACAGTGCCATGAATATAACTGTAACAGCGTATTGTACATTTCAAAATCATGAAGAAAATAAACTGCAAATATTCTCATCACAAAAAAAGCCACATATTTGAGATGATGAACATGTTAATTCACTTGATTTAATTATTCCATGTTATATTCATAAATCATAACATCACTTTGGGCCCCATATAATTTGTCAATTTATAATAAAGTTTTAAAGAAAGAAATGGGTATAATTATGGCTATAAAATTAAATTGCAATCAAGTACTACATGTTGTTTATACTATGAATCTGAAAACATGGGGACAATAAATGATTTTCTAGGAAAAGATAAGTTATTGCAATTGGCTCCATAAGAAAGAGCAAAACCAATAAGCCTGTAAGGAGTTCAAAAATCTGTAAGAGATTTATGTTCTATAAAGATGTTGGGGCCAGATAATTTTAAGAGAGGGTTTTTTAAAGCCCCAAAGGTGACAGATTATTTTCATATAATTTTTACTGTCCCAAAAAAACACACAGTAAAATATTGGACAAAAGAAAATTTATGATGATGGCTGATTGCTGAAGTTGCCCTAATATTTTACCACCCCTCTATCTGAGCCCCAGGGGAACTTATCTCCCCAGTCTGCCTCCCTGACATGTCAATGGAATGTGAGCCGGTGGGTCCCATGCAGGTGCTTGAAATGGGCTTGTGTCTAAGGACATGTCCGTTCTTATGCCTCTGCCTTCCCTATGAGAACCTGCAGGACTAGTCTGCTAGAGAGATGGGAGAGACACATGGAAAAGACCCTGGTCACTCTATTAGTAGTCAGCAGGCCCGTGTTTAAATGGCAGCAAGCCTAATAAAGACCAGAACTGCCCAATCTAAATCCCTGACTCACAGACAAATGAGCTAAAGATGTGTTTTATTGTTTTAAGCCACTGAGTTTGAATAAATAGTGAACTAATATAAGACCACTTTCCTTCTTAATATAGATGTGAAAACATCTTAATTAGAACACTAGGTAATTAAATTCAGCAGCATATAAAAAATATAATACACCTTGACAGAGCAGGTCGTATCCCAAAAATATAAGAATATTTTGATACGGGGAAATCCATGAATGAAGATTTATATCAATGAATATTTATATCAATGAATATTTTTGTCAGGTCACAGGATTTAAAAAGAGAAAAACAACATATGGTACCTCCGTAAATGTCTTTTAAAAAGTTAATACAATTTAATATTCAATACTGATTTTTAAAAAAACCTATTTGAAAACTAGAAATAAGTTCTTTGTTAAAATAGGAAACTCACATCTTAAATCGACACTCAATACTAAAATCAATGGTGAAATATCAGGAGCCTTCCATTAAAAACCAAAATAAAGAGGGATTTTTGCTATTTGTACACATTTTTATAGCAATTCTTTATGTTTGAGACACTGCAATAAAGCAGTAACAATTCAGGGAAATAAATGTTAGAAAAGAAAAATTATTTATAAGTGATACCATTAGTTACCTAGGAAACCCAAGAAAACCAACTGAACATCTAAAGCCAGCAAGATATTTTAATAAACAAGCTAGTCTCCGAATATGTGTATCTAAATCAATACAAGAAATATCATTACTAAAATAAAATTGAAAATTGGATCCCATTTATAATGACAAGCAAAGAAAAATAACTAGAAAAAATAACACCTAAAAAATGCTTTGTAAGAAATGAATGGTATGCTGTGCATTCAAAGTTACGGCTCGCAAAACAGTAGTGCTGTAATATATAAACAGCTCTTAACAAATCAACTAAAAGAAGACAAATCCTAAATAACAAAGTGACCAAAGGATATGAATTAACAATGATAAAAAGAATCACAAATTGTTGGTAAAAATAAGGGAGGAAATTAAACTGAATTATTAAGGATTTAAAGAGAATCTCCTTTCCTCAACTCCTCCATTACCATCCCATCTTTGTCCTTGTTTCAGTGTACATTAATTTCCATTAGATTAATACTCCTGGCCTCCCTGCCTTTCTCTAACTCCCCCAGCTAAGGAATAGTGATGTATATAAGAGTTTGAAGGGAGGAACTAAATTTTTTGGCTCATTTCTTCTGGGATATCCCTGTCATCTTGGATTTCTTTACAGCAAATTCATTTTTTTCTGCCCTTTGCCATATATTAAGGGATATGACCCTGTTAGGCAAGATGCAACACTGTTGATATTATCCAGCAGGATTGGTGACTCTCAAATTTGGAAGTAAAGCAACAGTAAGCCTACTCAGCCAAAGACCTAAAGCCAAATTCTACAATCACCTTTGTATTAATAACTGATAGTTTGATCTCTAACATTCAGCTTCCTGTGCAATCGATTACTTCTGAATCTAAGAAGGAAAGGAAGGTGTTGTTTAATAGACTTCCAAGACCCCAACAATAAATTTAAAATGCAAATTAGAATATTTTAACCTAGAAAACTGGCAAAGAAAATATGATAATAATTGGTAACAATAATGCCACTGTCTAGGAATGAAGAAGAGAAACAGGCCAGGAAGAACAGAAGGGAGTCTATTAGTCTGTTCTCATGATGCTATGAAGAAATATTCAAGACTGGGTAATTTATAAAGAAAAGAGGTTTGACTCACAGTTCTGCATGGCTGGGAAGGTCTCAGGAAACTTATGATCATGGTAAAAGGCAAAGGGGAAGAAAGGCACCTTCTTCACAGGGAGGCAGGAAGAAGTGCTGAGCAAATGGAGAAAGCCCCTTATAAAACCATCAGATCTCATGAGAACTCACTATCACAAGAATAGCATTGGGGTAACTGCCTCCATGATTCAATTACCTCTACCAGGTCCCATCCTCACATCTGTACATTTCTCAGGGTGATCAGAATAACAAGCTAAAATTAATGGAGACCTCTTGTGATTTTTACTAAAATATCAGCTCACATTTTCTACCCAATATAAAAATTAGCATCCATAATAGCATCATAGTATTTCCAAAAGATGTTCCTTTTGGATCACTAATATATACTAACTACCTTTTCCATATCAAATATTTGGACACAAGGTCTTTTTTCAAAAAGACTTTCCAAATGTGTAAATTCATTTACATGAAAGGTTGTACAAACACAAACAATTTAAGAGTAGAGTTTTAGTAAATCACATTTGTCAAAATGAAAAAGCAGCACATCAAAAGGGACTGCTTACTCATCATGCCAATATTTATTGAGCAGCTGTGATGTGCTAGGCACAGGGGACCCAACAGAGAATAAGATGGATGTGGTCTCTGTCGCCACAGAGCTTAAATTCTAACCAAGAAGACAAACAGTTGATTAGAACGTGGTAAGTACTCTGATGGAGACATAGCATTTTGAGAGCATATAGCAGGGGGACCTTTCCCTGACTGGGGTTGGGTGGGAAGGACCAAGAACCAGATGCCTGTGAGGCAGTGAAGTCTAAGCCAGAGAGGAGTTCAGCCAAGTGTTGGAGTGAGAATGGGAAAAGAACTGTCAGACAAAGGCAATGAAGACACTGCAGTAAAAGGACATGAAGTGGCTAAACAACAAGATGCAGAAACAGAGCCACCCTCCCAATCAGACGCTGCTGTCAGCTCCAAGACCTGTACACAGTGAGCGGACACCTCTGAAAACAGAAGCTTCCACTTGTCAAAGCCATGCCTGATATTTACAATGCTGATTAAGTAATTAACTCACTGAGGGAGACAGAGTGTTGAAATGGTTTCCAAGGGCCCCTGCCTCCTGGTATTCACTCCCATGTGTAACCCTGGCAAGGTTGGGATAAAGCAAGTCACTTAAGAAGCCTAGTGACTTGCTTTTAACCAACAAACTATAGCAATATTCATGAACCATGATTAGATTATACAACTTATGATTTAGTCTTATTAGTAGATTCTATTGCGTTCTAAGTCTACATGCCTTGATGAAGCAAGCTTCTATAATCGAGATAATACAGCTTAGGAAAATGGGAATCAGCTAGGAACCGAGACCTTCAGTCCAACAACTCAAAGGACTGAATCATGCCATGGTTTTGTGAGAGTGAAACCAGATCCTTCGCAGTGGATCCTTCAGATAAGACTCAGTCCTGGCTAACACCTTAACTGCAACCTGCAAGGGAAGCTGAATTAGTGGACCCAGGTAAGTTGTACCCAGATTCATAACCCACAAAAGCTGTGATATTGTAAACAGGTGTGACTGCAAGCCATTAAGTTGTCACGATTTATCACACAGCAATAAATAACAAATGCACTCATGCATGTGAGTTTATCATGTTTACAAGTATTTTCCACAGCTATCATAGGTAGAGGTTATTAGGTTGAGTCCTGCATTTATTTGTGAGAGAAAACAGAGGATAGTATATTTAATTATTAAACAGTAAGTTTCTCCTTCTGAAAGAACACATTTTAGCTGGTAAGTCCACAAGTTCCTTTGATGCAAAAATGAAGGGCCAGAGATGCCAGGTCCTGCAAATGGGCCTCCAGTCCTATTTTCCTGCCAGTCCTTGCAGGTCAGTGCCCACAGGACAAGTTCCTGGGACTCACGCAGCTAAAGACTCAAGTATTATTCTATCTCAGTGTCTTTCTAAGTTCTCCCCTCAAATCCCAATGCCCCAAAATAAACATAAGCAGAGACAGCTGCAAAGGGTTTGGAGTACGGAAAAGTTCCTGGACATCATGGGTCCTTCCTTGACAGCCCAGTGGTTTAGCATGTAGGCCCTCCCTGAAATCAACTGCCTAGTTCAATCCTGGCTCAGCCTCTTATAAGATGCAGTGGCTAAGGCAAATCACAAGTTCTCTTTGCCTTAGTTTCTTCATCTGTAAAATGGAAATAATAATAGCCCATACCTCTAAGGCCTACAGGGATATTTTAACCTCATAATTCATGTAAAGGGATTAGCCCAGAGCCTGCTGAATGTTATGTTAATTGCCGGTATCATGACTATTACTATTATTCATGTAAATCCAATTTCTAGCATATTCCCTGTTTGTGCAGTAATTCAGGTGCATAATCTCGGCTGTGCCACCTTTTAGCTGTATAACTGCACAAGTTAAATATCCTAGCCTTGCTTTCCTATCTGGAAGAGAGTGTGGTCATAGTGCCTGCCTCCCAGGGCATGGTGAGGCTGTATGAGAAGTCCTTGAACCAGTGGCTAGCACAGAAACCACACAGGCAAAATCCCTTTATGGGATTCCTCAATTCTATCCTGCAAAGAAAAAGCAATTACCACTCAGAAATGTGACTGTTCTCCAGGTACACAGATAAACCTATAACCAGCCCTTGGGTGTTGTCTGATCATGCATTGAACTGAGTGGAGATTTTAGAAAATTCATTTAGAAAATTCATAAATCTCATTTAGAAAATTCAAGTCAGAAGATATGGTAGCTACAATTCACAGTTTCAGAAAGATTCAGGAGATGAACAATCTTAGCAGTGTGAGGGAGATCTTTCCATTCACTTATGTTTTGCTGTTAATTGGGAAAAGACCACCAATATTTGCTCTTAGAGTGGAACATTTCTGACAGATTCTGGATGTTCTAAATTTGTATTGTTTGGAGCCACAAGGATGCAGAGTAATGGGCTTCACTGCCGCAATCACATGAACAGGTAATGAACACTTAAGTCAAGAGCTTACGTGTCTGCTTCATCCACAAATGTGAGGTTCCTAATTCTTATTCATGCCAACCCAGTACCCTGAGAGGCATGTTAAATTTTATTTTCCTTGCCATTCTACGCTTATCCACATTCCCAAACCTCTTTCTCAAGAAGCCAGTGGAAGTTCAGGGCTAGGAAATCCCATGTCCCTGGCCTGGGCATATATATTCATTCTCTCCCGCCCTTATGCTCAGCCTAAAGTGTGTCCCATACAGCAGAGGAGAGGGAAACTAATGACAATTGTGTGTGCTACAAGTAAATGATATTTGAAAGAGTTCACATTATTAACACAATCTCAAAGAGTCCTGGTTAACAGAGATGCCCCAATGCTAGATTGATAAATAACAAAGATGTAGACACGAGATTTAAGATAGGTGAAAAAGGAACAGAAACTGCCCTGCTCTTCCAAATCTCTGCAACCCCCTCTGTCAAACTTTGGGATTAACTTGGACACCCATCTACCACGAGCACGAGGGGATGGTGGTGGCTCACGGATGCTGAGAACTTGTGCCGTCCAAGGCATAAGGGCAAACTTCAGCCACTGAATGAACAAATGAACGGTGGTACCATTGTCCCCCTGTGCCATCTAAAGAGAAGACCTTATATTACAAAACACATTCCCCAACATCTCCCTCGTTTGGTACTCACCACAACCCAGGGAGGTAGGCTGCATCCTTGTTCGTTGTTGACAAAGAAACTAAGTTCAGAAAGATTTAGTGGGCTCCTCAAGGTCACACAGTTATAAAGAGGCCAAGTCGGAACTCAGAGCCACTTCTCACTCCCAGTCCAGAATTCTGGCCATGATCCAAGCCACCTGTCAATTTTATAACCATGACGCTAGAACACACAGCACTCTTGACCCAGTAATCCATAAGGAAGTAACATCAGGGGAGATAAACTAAAGAAATCTCATTATTTTATGTCACTGAAGTCCATAAGAGAAGCAGATGCTTCCACTAGGAGCTTTGTGCTTGAAAACAGTTGCCTTGGTTTGGCTTTTCAAACCGAATCCTATCCCTGCCCTTTCTGCCTCCCCCTTTGGAAACTGCTTTCTCACTGACCCTCTGTAACCAATGGCTTAGTCTTCAGCAGCGCTGAGGGAGAAAGAAGGATCAAAGCACCCTTTTAAAGGAGAGCAGACAAGAAGCAGAGAAAAAGAGACTAAAATATGTGAGAAAAAAAGTTCCGAGATGACCATCTATTGAAGCTGAATAAAGTATGCTCCAAGCAACAGACTCTCCCTACTAAGACGCTGGAAGTAAAGCTTAGTGAATTGAATAGACTAAATCTGACATGTCCAGATTTTAGTGGCAAACCAGGCATCTGATTTTCTTCTGGATAAATCAATCTATATGGAATCATAGCATTCATTCTAAAGGTAACAAAAATACACAGATGAGTGCTTCCATTGTTGGCTTACTCCATTGTATGATCTTCTCTGTATACTAGTGTTTAAGTATGGAATGAATGCAGTATACACTCCTGGAAGGCTCGCATGACTGGAATTCTGTTGACACCTCTGCTGGCGGAGGAGCGGCTTCTGGGAGTGTATGTTGGCCTTGCTTCCCAGCTGTTCTCATTTTGCCTCTGCCAGAGGGAGATGAGAACAGCTGATGGCTTCACCCCCAAAGCTCAGCTTGGCCCCATCATTAGCACATCTCACCCCTGCAGCTGCCAAGGCAAAGACTAACATGCCAGCAGGAAAGCAGCTGACTGACTTTTCTGACTGAGTGTCTGGAGTACTGGAAGTTGAGAATCAAGCTGCCAAGTAGGTTCAACACATTTTCTGCGCATCTTTACGATCCACTTGCTCTACAGGCCATGAAGTGAGGGCATCTGATCTTCTCCACCCCGTATCCCCAGTTCCCGGCACAAATCTGGGATTACAATTGGCAGCAAACAAATGTATTGACTAAAAGAACCAAAGAATCAATGTCAGAGATGTCCAGTTCTGAAAACACAGTGGACTGAGCTGACACAGCTAGAAAACCTTTCTACTCCAAACACAGAAAAATGCTAAATAAAATGTGACACGCTGCATTACTGAACTAAAGAAGGGAAAGGAAATTATCAGGGAATTAAGGAATTTCTAGACAGAGCATCCACCCACTGCCAAAGCCAAGGAATCCCAAAGGCCTGGTAGATATAGGCCTTTAGCCTAGAAACTGTGAGTTTAGTAACAGGAGGTATGATCTTGAACACACAAGTCAGAGAACAAAGAAGCTAAGATCCTTTAGTAAAACCAAGCCCAGACAGGCTGCCCTTTCCAAGTCATCAGGGCTAGAAAACTTCTACCAAATGCCACAGGGAAACTTCAAAGTGACATGTCTCCCTGAAGATCTGGTGAGGGTTAGGGAGTTTCACAAGAGAAATAGAAACTTCAAGCCTTTGCCACAATGGGTATGGAGACTGAAATTAGAATAACCACGTGGTGAAAAATTCCCACAGTAACTGGGGTTAGACAAGGGAAATCTCTGAGGCAACTATCATGAGTAAACAAACTCTGCTCCACAGGTACTCTCCTAATCAGGGTGCATAGACTCCCACAGAGAGGGTAGCAGTGGAGGGAAAAGTGCTGAAAACGAACTCACAGTTTAAAATTGCAAGGCCCTGGAAGAGATAATCCATATGGTAATACAGAATCAGCATCCTAAGAACCTGAAATAATAACCTGAAATGGATAACATACATAAATCCTAAATTATTAAAGACACGTATGAATACAAAGAAAAAATAATGAAAGATAATTTTTAAATATTGCTTTTTAAAAAGACCTGGCAAGTTTGAAAAACAGCAAAGCAAAGCTTCCATACATGAAAAATTAAAGATATTGAAAAATGTTAATTCAATAGACAGTTTAAACAGCATTTAGACACAGCTTAAGAGAGAATTGGTAAAATGAAAATTTGGACTTGTAGACGTCACCCAAAATATAAAGTGAAGAGTAATAAAGAGATAAAGAGAAGCTAAAAAAACAGGATGACTGAATTATAAGGTCTAACTATATATAACAAAAGTTCTAAAGGGACTGATGAGGGAAAAAGGGCAAGGCAGTAACTAAAGAGATGCTAGCTAAAAAATTTTTAAAATAATTGATTGGATTCAAGAAGCAGAGCAAGGCCAGAAATACACAAATTTTATATAAAACTATATAAAAACACATGATACAGAACTACACACACACACACACCCACACACACACCCACACCCACACCCACACACGCACACACACACTCCACCACCACCATCACCACCAAAGAACTACCTTAAAAGTAACCAGAGAAAAAAGCAGGTTTAGTGCAAAGGCAGTCATTAAACAAAAGACTTCTTAACGACAGGAGAGGCCAGGATACAACAGGTAATATCTGCTAAAAGAAAACAATTGCCAACCTCTGGTTTAGTTATCTGTACATAGCTAAACTAACATTTACAAAAAAGAAAAATGTTTTCCAGGTAAACAAATATAGGGAATTTGCTACTCAGAGACCTTCAACAGAAGATCACTTCAACAAGAAGTGACTGGGTTCAGAAGTGGAAGTGGTTTGCAAGAAGCCATGGTTAAAAAAAAGGAAGAAAAGAAAAGACAAGAAACTCTTTGCATGGAATAAATCAGCATAAGCCTGGACTGCTCAGCACAGAACAAAGCCTAGTATTTCTCCACTACATTTTCTGATGAGAGATGTGTTTCACAATGGCAGAACTGAAATGCTAGACAACACAAAAAACGGGAGGAGCAAAGAAGGGCATTAAAGCACAGTTAGCCTATAGAATTGTTTGGGAGGAGGCCAAAGTTACTGACTCTGTTACTGAAGCATAAATGTTAAAAATTTAATGGCACTACCAAAACTGTGGAAACAGAATAGGTAACCTCTACATTAACAGAACTGGGAAGAAGTAGGTATAAATAATTCTACTTATATTAGAATTATTCTTAATTCTACTTATATTAGAATCTTATATTAGAAGAAAGAAAAGAAAGATGTGTAAATATAGCAAAAGTTAGTTATTCTCATCAAAGTTGGAAAAAAAAAATAAGGAGACTACCAATCACTTCTTTCTTCTTTCTTTCTTTTTTGAGACAGGGTCTCTCCATGTCTCCCAGGCTGGAGTGCAGCGCAAGATCACAGCTCACTGCAGCCTTGACCTCCTGGGTTCAAGCAATCCTCCCACCTCAGCCTCCCATGTAGCTGGGACTACAGGTGCACACCACCACATATGACTTTGTTTTGTAGAAATGGCGTGCCCTCATGTTGCTCTGGCTGGTCTCAAACTTCTGGGCTCAAGTAATCCCCCTTCCTCCTCCCCAGCCTCCCAAAGTGCTGAGATTACAGATGTGAGTCATTGGGCCTGGCTAATCCTTACATTCATCATTGTAATGGAGATGCTACCCAATGAAAGAAGAAAAATAAAAGAAGTAGAATGCATAAGGACTGTAAAGGAAAAAACAAAACTTACCCTTTCACGTGATTATTCTCTTAGAATTTCTATGAAGTCAATCTACAGACAAACTATTAAAATAAAAATGGAGCAAGTACCTAACTATGATTTGAATCATCAGGATTAACAAAAAAATTGAGCAAAATTTCTGAATTCAAAGTCAACATACAAAAATAAGTAACATTCCTATATACCGAAAAGAAAACATTGATTAGAACTTTCAAAAAAGAAATGACTCCACAGATAAAACAGGAATAGCCATGAACTGACACTTGTTGAAACTGAGTGATAGAAACATGAGTATTGATTGCAGTCTGTCTACTTCTGTGTATATTTAAAACTTTTCATTTTAAAAAGTTAAAAATCTTTAAAAAAACAAAACAAAACAAAACAGTGATACCATCTAAAGTGACAACAAATCTATGAGGTACTGAGGATATCTAGAAATATATCTTACAAAGATGTGAAAGAACCTTGAAGAGAAAATTACTGAAAACTTATTGAGTAGCATTAAAGGGAACAAATAGAGAAATCACCACATTCATCATGGGAAGCCTTAATGTCATAAGGATATCAATTATCCCCTAAATTAATCTACAAGTCCCCATAGAGTATTTTGCAGAACTTAGCAAGAAGATTCTAAACTTCATATTAAACACTAAAGTTTCAGGGACAGTCAAGATAACTTTAAAGGAAAAGGGGGAGAAGGGAAGGAGATGTTAAACTTTATCGAGTACTTAGCACGGTCTGAGCACTGCTCGAAACAGTGTACATGTATTCTTTCATTTCACCTGCAGCAAGGCCCTGTGGAGGTAGATTTAATTATTATCACCATTTCATCAAGGGAAAAATGGAGAAAGAAAAAGATTACCAAGTTTGTCCAAGTTTTGGGATGACCAACAATCCCAATTTGTCTGGCACTGAAGGGTTTCCTGTGACGTGGGACCTTCAGTGCTAAATTAGGAAAGTCTGGGCACACAGGATGATTGGTCAGTTAGTCACCTTCTCAAGATCACATGTCAGGAGCCAAGTGTCAGAGCTGATCTGCAAATTCCAGCAAGCTGGCTTCAGTGTCTGCCCTGTGTACCACTATGTACCACTGTATTAGGGTTCTCTAGAGGGACAGAACTAATAGAGATATATATAAAGGGGATTTTATTAAGGAGTATTAACTCACATGATCACAAGGTCCCACAATAGGCCATCTGTAAGCTGAGGGGCAAGGAAGCCAGTCGCAGTCCCAAAGCTGAAGAGCCTGGAGTCCAATATTCAAGGGCAAGAAGCATACAGCACAGGAGAAGATGTAGGTTGGGAGGCTAAGCCAGTCTAGTGTTTTCACACTTTTCTGCCTGCTTTAAATCTTGGCCATGCTGGCAGCTGATTAGATGGAGCCCATTCATATTAAGCGGGGGGTCTGCCTTTCCCAGCCCACTGACTCCAGTGTTAATCTCCTTTCGCAATACCCTCACAGACACACCCAGGATCAATACTTCGCATCCTTCAATCCAATCAAGTTTAACCATCACACCAACCAATCTAAACACTGAATGCTTATTATGAAGTACAGGATACTGAGAACAATATGATGCTGGAACTGAGGTAAATAGAATAGTAAGATAAAGAAGCCAGAAGCACATCTGTGTATTCTTGCTGTTCATCAGAAGTGGAAAAGAATTCAGCAAATGTTACTAGATCACTTCGTTTTCCAGATGGGTGGAAACATAGGCATGAATCTCATACAATAAATGAAAATTGAATTCCAGTTATTCTAAAAGGGAACAGCAAAAATTTTAAATTTAGAAGAAATTATAAAATTTTCTTTCTGAGCTCAAGAAAGACAGAAGTATTGCTTAAACTAAGAAATATAAGTAAATAAGGATAAGTAATTCAAAGAAGAAATACAAAGAACATATAAACATATAAGAATCTTAGGGTCTTTCGCAATGAGAAAAATGCCAAATAAAACAATCAAATATTTAACATCCACCTTGGCAACATTTAAAAGCCTGAAAATACCAGGTACTGACAACTACATGGGTAACCAGAACTCTCCAATAAGTAGGCACATAAATTGGTACAAAAAAATTGGAAAGCAACTTAACAAAATATAGTAAAAAATTGGTGTGCCTGCATGTTCTCACTCATAGGCGGGCGTTGAACAATGAGAACACATGGACACAGGGAGGGGAGCACTACACACTGGGGTCTGTTGGGGGGAAATAGGGGAGGGACAGCGGGGGGAGGGGAGTTGGGGAGAGAGAGCATGGGGAGAAGTGCTAGATGTGGGTGATGGGGAGGAAGGCAGCAGATCACACTGCCACGTGTGTGCCTATGCAACAATCTTGCATGTTCTTCACATGTACCCCAAAACCTAAAATGCAATAAAATTTTTTTTTAAAAAAAAGATATAAAAAAAGAATTGGTGGGCTCTACAGCTCAGTAATTCCCTTGTAATAGATCCCCTAGAGCTTACGACCATACATAAGATAGCAAGGATCCTTGCACCATCACAATATCAAAAAGTTGGGGAAAACAAATTTATCAACAGAGGAATACACAAGTTACAATTTATTCATTTAATTAAAAGAAATGAACCAAGCATATAAATGTGTAAGTCCAAAATATATATTGATTTAAAAGAAAGTAGCAGAAGGTTGTCATATGTAGTAGGGCACCATTTACCTAATACTTACAAACATAAAGAATATCAGATATTGATTAGGGGTAGATGTGTGTACACACAGACACACACACACACACACACACACACACACACACACAAACCAACCAACTTCACAGTACTATAGCCTCTGCAAAAGGAAAACTGCGATAAAATAGGCTGAACGGGCGGAGAGAACAGGATGGCTATAAATATACCTTTAACGTTTTACATCTTTAAATATTGAAAGTTCTGCAGCATATATAGTAGAATCTGGCTGGCAAAAATATGGGTTTATAATTTATTCTATGCCCATTTTTCAACTTTAATATGGTTATATTTTAGAAATAAATGAAGGATGGGGCCAGGTTTCTTTTTCAATCATCTTTTTCATAATCATCTCAAATTGAAACTGACTGAAAAAATGATTTTAGTTCAAAAGTTTCACTTAGTATGCTTCAGGAATGTACCTTTCCATAGGCAGACAACACATGCACTTTAAGGTATGGTGCAGACTCTAAATCCTAATGCAAGCTCTGAAGAACAGTACCAAAAAAAAAACGAAAAACAAAAAACAAAAACCACAACCATCAGGATGAAAACAAAACAAAATTAAAAAGCAAGGCCAGGTTCTCAGATCACATTCAGATTCAAGTGAGCATATCTCTCACAAGAAATGCTCCAATCCTATCCTAGCTTTAATGACAAACATGGCAACACATAATACAAGGAATCTTTTGGCCAAATTGCAGGCCAGTACTCACCATGCCTGCTAGGGGAAGACATGTCAAGGTGTTTCAACATTTCTAAGAATGGATCACCTAAACTGATTAAGCAGGTCAAGGCTTCTGGGAGTAGGTAAACAGACAGAAAATGTTATCCAGTGAAGCTGTCCAATTTTTTAAACAGTTGCCAAGAAGCTGAGCTCTTAATGTAGCCTTGGAATGACATAAAAGCTTAAAGGATAAAAAATATCAATATGATGCTGAACTATTTGGCTTCTCCATCCCATCTATCAACTGGAGGCAAGGTATATTGGGCATTAAATAAAGCACAAAAGAAACATGATGAAAAATGGGTTGGAGAACGTATGAAGATTGAAATGGCAGCCTGGGAGAAAGTATAATATTCAATGTGCCCATTTCAAATAAAGTTTATTTGAACTGCATTACCCTTTGGCTGAGAACCAAGCTAATTACAATCTCACTGTTATGGTTATGGCAAAGATAGGTTTCAAAATGTTTGCCACAGCTAGGTTAAGAGCCAGTCTTCAGCATGAGGTAACCTAGGCTGCCTTGCACCTGACACTGCTGATCTCACTGTCTGAGGCTATCATTTCCGATTTTACAGAATGAGGGTACTAAAAGGACACACAAGATTCTTTCACCAGAATTGAATGAGATAGTGCATGCAAAGACCTGAGCACAGCTCCTGGCACTGAAGCACTCAACAAATGCCTTTTTAAGTAACAGTCTGCTGGTATGAGAATTTTAGGTTGAATAAAATAGTAACCAAACATATAAAGAAACAATTATGAAAAAGGCACAGCAACTACCTTCAAAAACATTCTGTCAAGATTATATCAATTTAACTTCTCCATCCCAGAGAGCTGACAACTAAATAGCATGTACATACCCCAGGGCCACTTCATATAGCTCCCTGTGGGCGCACAGCCAAAGGGCTGTAGGGCTAGCCATTTGGTACAGAAGAAACATCTGAAAATTCTACACCTGTCTTTATAAATCATGGATGCTGCAAAAACAATTTAGCTTAAAGAGGCCTCTGAAACACACTCTGATACAAAATTTTTTTTTCCTGCAACTCTAATGAGTTCATTACAGCATCATCTACATCAGGAAGAAATGTGTTTAGCTTCTTTAAATGATGTAGCTGCATTCCTTAAGAAAAATTTTGTTACAGTTTCCACAGCTGCAACATTTATCTAATTAGGTATATGTTGACTTTGAGTTTTTATAGGTTTTGAAAAGAAAGTTTTGAAACATTTAAAAATGAGTTTAATTTTTGTTTCCACAAGGAAGGAGTAGAAAGTGCCAAATGACAAATGAAAGAAAGAAAATACATCTATATGTCGAGCATGGTAATAAAAGTCCCAGCTAACTTCTAAATGTACATGGCAGAGTCACAGGTGTTTATCTGTACTTGCTTCTGAAACCCTACAATAAGGGAATAATTATAATAACAATAATAGGCTGCATACCATGGTTCAATGTCTGTAATCCCAACACTTTGGGAGGCTGTGGCAGGAGGATGCTTGAGCCCAGGAATCTCAGCCTGGGGCAACAGACTGAGATTCCGTCTGTATAAAAATTTTAAAATTATATTTTCATTTTTAGTTTTTGAGACAGAATCTTACTCTGCCACCCAGGCTGGAGTACAGCGGTGTGATCTTGGCTCACTGTATTCTCTTCCTCCCGGGCTCGAGCGATTCTCCTACTTCAGCCTGGAGTAGCTGGGATTACAGGTGCCCACCACCATGTCTGGCTAATTTTTGTATTTTTTTTTTTTTTTTTAGTAGAGATAGGATTTCACCATGTTGGGCAGGCTGGACTCAAACTCCTGAAAAGTGATCCATCTGCCTTGGCCTCCCAAAGTGCTGGGATTACAGGTGTGAGCCACCATGTCTGAGCAAAATTTAAAAAATTAAAAACAAATTAGTTGGGCATAGTAGTGTGTACCTGGAGTCCCAGCTACCAGAGAGGCTGAGGTAGGAGGATCACTTGAGCCTCAAGTTTGCAGTGAGCTGTGGCTGCACCACTGTACGTCAGCCTGGATGACAACACAAGATGCTATCTCAAAACATAACAATAATAATAATTATAAAACAAAGCAGCAAAGCTTTGGGAGATGGAAAGGGGATGGAAAAATTGTTACCTATTTAGCAGGGAACAGAGAATAAGAACTTATGACCTGGAGAGAAGGGTAGCCATCAGAAAGGTGAGATGGATAAGCAGAAAGGCTTCAGAACACGGGCACTGGGCACCTCCCAAGGCCCACATAGGCTGAGGCTAAAAGGCTGTATAAGGAGAAGCTAGAGCCCTAGATCCCTTGCAAAGCCCACACATCTGGGTGATGGCCTGTCCTACTCTGATCGACATAGGAGGTGTATTTCTTGAAGACACTGAAGTAGAGAAGTTCTGTACAAAAGGACTCCCAGGCATTGTGAAGGAGGGGTAGCAAAGTGCTAAACTGAAAACAAAAGGATTAACTTTAAACAATATAAGTGGCCAGGCGCGGTGGCTCACGCCTGTAATCCCAGCACTTTGGGAGGCCGAGGCGGGTAAATCACGAGGTCAAGAGATCGAGACCATCCTGGTCAACGTGGTGAAACCCCGTCTCTACTAAAAATACAAAAAATTAGCTGGGCATGGTGGCACGTGCCTGTAGTCCTGGCTACTCGGGAGACTGAGGCAGGAGAATTGCCTGAGCCCAGGAGGCGGAGGTTGCGGTAAGCCAAGATCGCGCCATTGCACTCCAGCCTGGGTAACGAGCGAAACTCCGTCTTAAAAAATAAAATAAATAAAAATTTAAAATAAACAAACAAACAAACAAACAAACAAACAATATAAGCATACTTAATGGCAACACTATCTTCTTTTCCCGTGCTCAGCTCACAGGCCTCAGAGCCAGGCTTCAACTGCCAGACTCAAATTGCCTTGGCAGGAAGCTGAGGGATTCTTCCTTGGAGAAATTGACCAGCCTAAGAAACACAGAGTCCATGGTATGTGGACATCTCTCAGCAAAATGAAAGTTCATCAGTCAGTAAATCCATCTGTGGAAGTACACAGAACTTCCAATCAGCTCTTTAATCTCTCATTATTAAATATCAACAGAGAGCCAAAAATTAGACATTTGAAGGAAATCAGATATTAAACAAATGTGAGGAAAAAGAATTTAAAGCTAACAATGAGAATGAGGTGAACAAAAAAATGTTTAATAAGTAATGACTAACACATTCAGAGTTAATAGCAATATTATATCCATTACAAAAAAAGAAGAGGACACTATAATAAGAATAAAAGAACATTCACAGCACAAGAAACACCTCTTGGAAATTAAATGTGGTAGGATAAAATTTAAAATTATGTATTTATTTTGATACAGGGTCTCATTCTGTCAACCAGGCTGGAGTACCATGGCATGATCATGGCTCACTGCAGCCTTGACCTCCTGGACTCAAGTGACCCTCTCACCTCAGGATCCTGAATAGCTAGAAATAAAGGTGTATGACACCATGGTCAGTTAATTTTTTTACAAATTTTTTGTTGAGATGGGGGGGGGGGTCTCACTATGTTGTCCAGGCTGGTCTTGAACTCCTGGCCTCAAGCAATTCTCCTGCCTCAGCCTCTCAAAGAGCTGGGATTACAGATATTAGCTACTGTGCCTGGCCAAAAAATTAAAAAGAAGGGTTGGAAAATGAAATTAAACAACTGTCCCAGGAAGTAGAACAAAAACACAAAGGGATGAAAAATAAGAAAATTAAAGGATGTTTTCAGGAGATTACAACATTCAGCTAATAGCAGTTTCAGAAAAACTGTGGTAAAAACAGTAAGGAAGAAATAATCAAAGAACTAATACAAGAAAATACACTAAAACTTTATAATATGAATTTTCAAAATGAAGGGGCCCACTGAGTTCCTAAAAATTACTGATAAGAGCATTGCTACAGCACATAATCATAAAATGCAAAAATACTAGTGACAGGGAAAAAAGACAATCATTTCCAAAAAGAAAAAAAGACTACATTTAAAATCTTGATAAGCAGAATACCATCAACTTCTCAAGCAGTAATATATGGCCATAGTGACAATGAAGAAATGCCTTATAAAATGCTGAGAAAATGTGACTTATTTCTTGGAATTTTGTGCCTAAATAAATAAGCAATCAAAGGTGGAATGAATGAATGTATGGGTTTGCCTGTGTGTGTGTGTGAGAGAGTGAGAGAGAAACAAGGTAAGCCAGAGACACATTCCAACCTTCTTTTTTACTCACAGAACTGTTTTGTTTGAAGAACCAATGTACATAGTTAAAAATATTTACTTTTCTAGTATTCTATACAAGCTAGCAGTGGCCCTGTGTCACGGTCTAGCCAATGATATCTAAGACAAAATCTACCAAAAAGGCTTGTGGAAACATTTATTTTCCTGATGAAAATAGATTTGACTGGTTCTGCCTTTTGTCCTTTCTGCTGTATTACTGCCTGGAATGCAGATATGATGCCACAAGTTACAGCAGTTATCATGAGACCACGAAGAAGTAAGCATAAAGGCAAAAGTCAATATCTAAGCAGCACAGATAGAAATAAAAGAAAGAATGTGCTTGTGTCCCCGATCACATCATTGACCTGCCACACCAGTTAGACCAGCCACCAAACTTCTTACTTTGCAACTTGAATACAAGCTTGTAAAAATTGCTGGTTTCAAGTTTCTTTTTGTTATTTGCAGCTGAAAGCATCCCTGATACATTCACAAGTTATAAAAAAAAAAAAATTGTATCTCCCCAACACCCTTCCTCAGGAATTTACTGGAAAACATGCCCACAGAAATGAGGAATGAACTAATAAATAGTTATGGTGCTCAGAATGTAGGTGATTCAACACAGGAAGGATGCAAGAGGAATTCTTAGCATCTTGGTAATACGGGTAGTCCTCAGACAACAGCTGTAATTTATGCCTAAAAAGTAACCAAATCATATTGGAACAGGAGGAGGAAGGGCTCCAGGAAAAATGACGTCAAAAAAAAAAATCATGGCTTAGATTGCCTGATGTGTTTGATCATATGGAAAGGAGCTTGATAGTTCTTCCAGAAAGTGTGGAGGTAAATAGAGGTTGTGTAGTGGATGAGAAAAAACAAAAACCAAGTATTTCCCCTACTCTCTCTCTCAGAACTGA
Organism: Cebus imitator; assembly: GCF_001604975.1. NCBI lineage: Eukaryota > Metazoa > Chordata > Mammalia > Primates > Cebidae > Cebus > Cebus imitator. The sequence continues at coordinate 6,321,299 of NW_016107422.1, read as the reverse complement.
ATGTTTCACCTCTAATCAAATGTGTGGGAATTTCTTCCCACTAACCACTGATTCTTCAATGGACATCAACTGGGTATCCTACAATTTAACCCTATTCCAGAGAAAGCACCAAATCACACAGGTTCAGGGCTCAGTCCCACAAGACTGCCCCCCAATGCCAGATGCCAATCACAAGTAGTAGATTGTCACACCTATACTTCTGATCAACTAGCTATAAATTGGGGGTCCCACAACCCCCTTCTGAGGTTTGGTTAATTTGTTAGGTTAGCTCACAGAATCCCAGAAAACACTTGCTTATATTTACCAGTTTATTATATTAATGAAAGATGTAATTAAGGACACAGATGAACAGCAGTTGCAAGAGATGCAAAGGGCAGAGAATGTGGAAAGGGATACAGAGCTTCTATTCCCTCCCTAGAAGCACCACCCTCCAGAAATTTTGATTTGCTCAGCAATCTGGAAATTCTACAAACCCTTGTCCTTTGGAGGATTTATGGAGGCCTAATTACATAGGTGTGATTAATTACACCACTGGCGATCAAGTCAACCTTCAATTCCTCTCCCCTCCCTAGAGGTTGCCAGGGGAGAGACATTGAAAGTCCTGACTTCCATCATGCCTTGGTAAGCTGATTAGCATACAAAAGACACTCTTAATACCCCAGAAATTCCAAGGATTTTAGGAGTTCTGTGCCAGGAACCAGGGGCAGAAACCAAATATACATTTCATATTATATCACAATATTACAGCTTGGTGCACAGAAAATAAAGCAAACAAAAATCAAAACAAGGCAATTATTAACTCTAGGAAAAGCAAAAAGTTACAAGAGGGATGAAATGCCATAAAACACTGCATGGCAAAACAGTGAAAAGTATTTGCAAAGTCTTCTTAGTGCAAACATTGATTATTATTTTTTTTTAATGATGGCACTACTATATTGGGAAGTTGAAAAGAAGAGAAGGCAGTATGTCTGGAGTAGCGTGAGCAAGGGGAGAATGGTAAGAAAGGGGATCAGAAAGGAAAACAGGAATTAGGTCATGCTGAGGTTTGGATTTTCTTTCCGAAGGGTGATAGACACTGGGGAGTTTCAGACAGGAAACTTGAATTATCTAACTCATGATTGAAAATAACAACTTTGGCTCTGTTGTGGAGGCGAATATGCCGTGCAGGGATAAGTGAAAGGCCAGGAGGCCAGCTGGGTAAGATGGATAAGCGGCTTCCGCAGAAGAGATTTTTCCTATAAGGTGGCCTGGACTGGGAGAGGCATACTTTGGAGTGTAAGGAAGTGGGTAGATGGGAATACCTTCAGGAGGTTGGTGGCTTATGGAGTAAAAAGGGAGACGCCAGGATGACTTCCTACCTGTTAGCACAAGGCATCTGGAGAAGGCAGAGGAGGTTGTTACTGAGTTTGGGAAGACTGGGGAAGGAATGATTTGCAACTAGTGAGTTTGGGATCTAGGGTTCTGCTTTGGACTTGTTAGGCTGAGTTGCCTCAGAAGGTACCAAGTAGGCAACTGTGCCAGGGCTCAGGGTACAGACAAGCCTAGGAACAAACTCAGAATATGCTCAGTCCCAACAAGTAGCAATTCCTCCTTCTATTTTGCCAATGTAAAGAAATGTTTCATTATATGTTTGGAGCTTTAAACAGCCTCAGTGGTATGATTTGGGGCACTGATGATTGAAGACTTGATACTGAGACTCTAAGGGTAAACAAGCAGTGAATCCTGGAATAGGTCACAATAGGTAATCCATTCAAAGTGCTTATGCCTCCCTGCATAAGGTTTTCTATTTTGGGTCATATCTATCTTAAGGAAAAACTCTCTCCACCAAAGCTGAAGTCATAAAATAGTAAAAGTCCTCCCCACGACACACACCCAAGAAATAATTTCCCATTATTAGCTGGATTTAACAAACATTTTAAATTGATTTAATAAACACACACCCAAGAAATGATTTCCCATTATTAGTTGGATTTAATAAACATTTTCCCCTAAAAAAAAATATGTTTGTCCCTGATCAGTAGACTTTATGTGTACAAAGCCTGTGCCAAGTTAAAGACCACGTCAGGCACACTTTGAGACACTTTCTGTTTTTTAAAAAGTTCTTTCTCAATAAACATTCAAAAGGGCCAATTTGTATAAAAGTCTTTCAAAGCAAAATTCACTACAGGTCATTGAGTTCTTTAAACCCTCAGCACTATTCTTTCTTGACTTTCTCATTGCATTGTGCAATCTCTGCATTTAATCGTTAATCCCCAAATTGGTGTTCCCCGTGTGGATTTTAACAAGAACTGGGTTTTAGCCACATTACAGTAGACGCGGTGGGGGTGGAGGGCAGCAGTGGCAATCGCAAAATAAAACGTATCATAAAGTGGTAACGGCTCGTGATTGAGGCCAGTTGAAAAATAAATGCCTGTTATATAGAATCATAGAAATTTAGAGCTTGGGGCCAAGGCGAGTCGTTCATCCGTGGACCGACAGCGCCCCAGGCGGCAGAAAGAAGACGGCGGCGGCGACCGGGGGAAGCTCCCGGATTTTTGAAAAGGCACCTGCTGGGTGAGCCCTCACTGTGCAAACGGGATCCACAGGTGCCCGGTTTTAAGAGGATATAACTCGGGAAAATCTAAGCCTACAAAACAACCATAAGATCCTCATATTAAACTCCTAAATAAGTTTTCGCTTTACACCAAGTTGATGTGGGTGGTAATTCACCGCAGAGAAACTGAGTGGAGGGAGGAGGGAGAATTCGGCTAAAGTTTGCCCGCGACTGACAGGGAGTGACCTGGAAATCAGGAATAGCGGAGTGGGGGTGGGTAGAAAACTAATGAAGTAGCTAAGAGAGTCCGTTTATGAAAATAGAGCCCGCGGTGGAGCGCAGCAGGCACACCTGCGGAGAAGGGGGCTGCCTCACCTGCGGGGCCGCTGCGCGCCCACCCCAAGCGTGTAAGCGGGGAAGGCGGGGGCTGGCCCGGAGCCTGGAGTGGGGGTATCACTGTGGGACAGGGCCAGCAAGAGGACCCGACACGCATCGTCCCGAGCGACACGTGTAATTGTCAAGAAACAGAGACAACTGCAAATGTCACCCAGGAGGGTGTGGATGGCGGAGCGGTCCCGAGGCTGTGCCCGCCGAGGCAGGCACTGGTCCCCATGGGGCTGCGGGCCAAGTGTCCCCCTTCCCCGGGGAACTGGTACCTGGGAGGGGGTCGGTATCGCCGCGCTGGAAGCGCGAGCCCGGAGGACTCGGGAGATGCGCCCTGGCGCGCCGCCCCTCAGGGCAGCCCCGGACTTCGGCGCGCTGGGGCGCAGCGTGTGTGTCCCCGGCGGGGCGGGCAGAGCCAGCCGCCCGGGCTCCGCGACTTACCTCGGGCCTCGCGGGGCGCGAGCAGAGCCCCGGCCAGGGCGAGCAGGAGGGCGCGGGCGGGGGGCGCGGGCGGCGGGCGCGCTGCCATGGTCGCCGGCTTTCTGTGCAGCAGCTCTTGGGCCCGGCAGCGAGCGCTGCAGCATCCCACGCGGGCGCCGAGCCGGGGCCGGGCGTCGCGACCGGAGGGATTTCCTGCCGCGGAGAGTCAGCTCCGGAGCCCTCGCGCAGCGCCCGCGCCGCCGCTGAGCTCGTCTAGCCTTTCATTTTAAAAAAGTTTGCCCCCGTGTGTGCGTGCGCGCGCGCGCGCCGTTCTGGCACACGCCAGCCTTGACCGTTGCAATAAATGAGCAAACTGTCCGAGTTGGCCCGGGGACGAGGAAGAGCGTTAGTGAGAGAAGGCCGGACTGTGGAATGGATCCGCGGCCAGCAGTCACCGTTCTCATTACCACGGAACAAATTATGTCTCCCCCGCACCCCCGCCCGTCGGCGGCGTCCCGCGGGTCCTAGAGACCGCTCGGGTCGCCCCGCCAGGGTCCCGCCCCGAGCCGCGGCTCGCTCAGACCCGGGGGTGGGCGGCTTGGGGCAGGGCGCCTCCCTGGCCGCGCGCACCGGCGGCATAGACGTGGCTTGGTGGCGGCCGGGCGCTCGGAGCGCACACGTCCCCGCCCCAGGATGATGTGGCCGCAGGGCCCGGGGCGCCCGGCTGCCAAGAGCACACGCGGCGGCACGGTCCAGCTTTCCAGTCTGAAGCTGGAAACGATGACTCGGCGGCTCGCTCCCTGGCTAGCCGGGAACCCTCGGAGTGCGGGTCGGGTCTCCACAGCTGCCGACAGCCCGGCGCGCGCCCCCCGTCCTGCCCTAAGCGCCCAACGGGGCATCTCGCGCCCCGGAAGCAAGCCTGGACGCAGGCACAAAGCACCTGGGCGTTCCTTTTGATCTGCAGTGTCAGGCTTTAGGTTGATAGATTGGCCGTTTCCTTTCCAGGACCTGGACCCAGAAAAGGGAGTACAGTGACTTTTCCCGAAGTTTCCTGATTGTAAGCAGCACCTGGCTTGGCTTGCTAAAAAGATCCCCGGGCGCACTCCTACGCTTTCAGAATGAGACTCTCCAGGCTCTGAAGCCAGGGGAGCCCAGGGTGTTTGGAGAAACACCAAGGAAAGAATGGTGGGCCTTGCCTTCTCATCCTAGTTCCGGGCTGACCTCACCTCTTCAGCCTGGCTTGGCCGCCAAAAGCAGCAACGAGGAGGCCGCACAGACAAAAATGGCTGCAGCTATGGAGGATGGCTGATGCCCACCCTGACGGCGACCATGATTCCCAACCTTGGGGACTTATTAGAATAGTAAGAAATAAAGACAGTGCCACCCCCAGAGACCAGTTAACTCACAATTTCCTACAATGCATGGAGCTCAATAGTTTCCAAAGCCTCAAGTGATTCTACTGTGCTGCTCAGACCTAGAACCACCTGCAGAAATTCCATCCTAGTCCTGCGAGCTCTCACCGGTTCCTAACTGAGCACTCACTTCTACGAGGCCGTTACCCAGGCTTTGAAGAAGCTGCCTTCCATACCATGTCTTCCTACTGCAGAGGAGCTTTTCTCAGGATTTCTCTCCCACCGCCAGTTTTGCAGTGTTCCCAAAGACCGGGTCGAACCTCCTAACAAGGTGCAGGGCTTTTTAAAAATTTTATTTTTTAAACCTTAGTGGGAAGCACGGGCTCCCACGCTCTTCCCAATGCTGCCATATCTGGAAACCAGGCCTGGTTCAAGCCCTGGGTCATATCTAACTGTACTACCAATCAGCTTTGCAGTGTCCTTTTTTTCATTCATTGATTCAGTCAATTAACATGAGCAACACTATGTTAGGGACTTGGGAAACTAATGAGAAATCCTCTTGTTTTCAAAGACTTTTCTTTCTGACCAAACTGATAAATCATTATTGGACGGTGTGAGCAGGTTACTTAACCTATTTAATAATTAGGCTTGTTTATTGCTATGGTTCGGCTGTGTCTCCACCCAAATCTCACCTTGAATTCCCACGTGTGTGGAATTGAAGGACCTGGTGGGAGGTAATTGAATCACGGAGGCAAGTCTTTCCCGTGCTGTTCTCATGGTAGTGAATAAGTCTCACAAGACCTGACGGTTTTAAAAAGAGGAGCTTCCCCTGCACAAGCTCGCTCTCTCTGCCTGCTGCCACCCATGTACGACGTGACTTGCCCCTCCTTGTGTTCTGCCATGATTGTGAGGCCTCCCTAGCCATATGGAACTATAAGTTCATTAAACCTTTTTCCTGTATAATTACCCAGTCTTGTATATGTCTTTATCAGCAGCATGAAAATGGACTAATACATTTGCTACTTCATAAATCATTACATACTTTGTATAATCGAGTACTGTGCTAATGTCTTTCACCTGCATTATTTCATTTTTGAAATCCTGAATATACAGATGAGGAAACTGCAGTATACAGAGACAGAGCTTTCCCACCGCCACACAGCAAAGTAGGTCAGAGCCCAACCTCAGATGTGTTAAAGATACCGCCTGTTTCTTTAACCCTGAGTTCCAAGCTTCGGTTTTAGCATCTGTTAAGTGAAGGCAAAAATACAAACCTCCTAGGTGGTTGTGAGCATGAGATGAACTAATGCAATGTCCCCCAACCTACCTGATCCCTGGGATGTTTGTTAAGAATTCAATTCCTCTGGCATTTGCATTGGAGATTCTCATTAGAAAAGTCTGGGAAGGACAGTTTTAGCAAGCACTTAGGTGAACCTGATACTTGTGGCCCATAGAACTTCAGACACATTGAGGCAGAAGGATTGAAAATTGTTTCCTTTGAGCTCAAAGGGCCAGATCTGCTTGCAGATGAGCCCAGCCACTGGCCCCTTGAATCCTTCTGGCTGGTTAAATGGTTTATTAAAAATGGACCTAATATGTGCTGTGCACTGGGCTGGGGCCCTTGTATACGTTTTCTCTTAATGATCAATTTCTTTTTGCCCTTCAATATTCAGTTGTTAATCTTGACTGCAAAAGTCCAATTTCTTTTAAACCTGGAAGTTGCAAAGCTTTCTCCAAAGAACTAAATGTACCTCAAGACCGTCCTTGATTTATTTTTCACTGAATAAAACAAAACAGCCATTGCAGGGGAAAAATAAAGAAAAATAAAATCCCAGCCACAAGCCCTGGATTTCAACCCTGTAATTAACCATCTCTGTGAAGCAAGGGGCCTGGGCTGACACCGTCTCCATAAAGCCTTCATACACGTCAATAACAGCCAGCTAAGGCAAAGAGCAAATCCTGCGTCCGGCAGATGGTCTGCCTTTGGATGGAAATTCTGCCTCCTCATTCACAGGAAATGGAAGCTGACATCACATTCAATACTGGATTGTTAGGCAATGGTGTGGGGTCAGAGGCCAAGATCTGCACATGAACATTTCAGATAGATGGCTTGTTGTCCCTTCCTTTCTGGAAGAATTGACCTTTGCAATACTGTTTCCTGTGTGCTATTTTTGTTTAACAGCCTGGGCATTCACAACGAACAGGGCACTTATTTCTTACCCAAGCTCCTGTAAGCTCAATCTGCTCTGAGTACAAGCAGATGAAAAATGGAGGCAAACTTTCCCAAGCCAGGAATTTACAGGCAGCCACTCCTAATTTCTGCAGTAAGTGAAGAGCCGGCCTCCTTACGGCGTGACCTGTTGTCAGAACTTCAGACACAGGCTTGCAGAACAGCCTTTATCTCTCCAAGCACAGCTCCCAAGCCTTACTCCAAAGGTAAACAAATGCAGTCGCCCCAAGATCAAGATTCTTGGAAATCATTTTAATTCCATCTCTTGGAGAGATGAAAACTCCCGCTCCTCTCGGCATATTATAACAACATGTGGTCGATTTTTCTTCTCCTAGACCTCCCACTTCAAGAATTCATGCCTTCACCTCCTCAGACACCTGCCCCCAATGAACCTCTTCTGGGCAGATTAAACCCTCTCATCTCTGATGCTTTCATTAGTGCACAGAATCAGCACTTAAGTAGCCAATCTAAATGCCAAAGAAAGAATGCTCCTGGGACCGGAGGCAAGGAACTTGGGGATGCTCTGTGTCACAAGAGACAGGAAAGGCCATCCCATCTATATTCATCTATGTCACCTGCCCATTGACCATTCAACTTCTCCAACCAAGTGACAGTCATACTAAACAATGACACCTTCTAAGAAAGGCATCGTTAGACAGCTTTGTCACTGAGTGAACATCACAGAGTGTACTCACACAAATCTAGATGGTACAGCCTATTACACATCTAGGTTACATGGTAAAGGTCCTAGGCTACAAACCTGCATGGCACATGACTCCACTGAATACCATAGGCAATGGTACAGTAAAAAGGCAGAAAGGTACAGTAAAAATTCAGTGGAAAAGATTAAGGAAAAAAAGGTACACCTGGATAGGGAAGCTCCGTTATAATTGTATGGGAGCATCCTGACAAGTGCTCAAGGGTGTACTATGTGATTGACCAAAACGTCAATAGGTGACTCATGACCGTGCCGTGATGGGGAGCTTATGCCCCTCCCTATACACCCCCAGATCCCATTTTATGTACCCCAAGTGACTGACAGCACTAAGAGAAACAGGCACCTCCTGGAGCAGCAGCTGCTAAGACAGCCTCTGGCCCAGGTTCTCATCTCTCCCACCATCAGCAGGGGCAGGCTGAGTGCAAAGGCAACACTCAGAGAAAGGCAAATGGGAATCTCAAAAGCAAACATGAACAATGACAAGAATGACCAAGCATTTGAGGATACTTCGTTTAAGAAAAAGAGCTTAATCCCCTCTCCTTCTCATGTGGGCTGGGCTTAGTGACTCATTCTTTTTTTTTTTCCTGGTAACTTTTGGGGTACAAGTGGTTTTTGGTTACATGGGTGAATTCTGAGACTTTGGTGCACCTGTCAACAGAGCAGTATATGTTGTTCCTAATGTGTAGTTTATGTTATCCCTGATGCCCCTCTGCCCTTCCCCTTCTGAGTCTTCATATTCCATTATACAACTCTGTATGCCTTTGCATACTCATAGCTTAGCTCCTCCTTATAAGAACATATGGCATTTGGTTTTCCATTCTTGAGTTACTTCACTTAGAATAATGGCCTCCAGCTCCCTCCACATTGCTGTAAAAGATGTGATTTTTTTCTTTTTTATGGCTGAGTAGTAGTCCATGGTGTGTATTTGCCACGTTTTCTTTATGAACTCAGTGGTTAACGGGCACTTAGATGGGTTCCATATCTTTGCAGTTGTGAATTAGCAACTCATTCTAACCAAACTCAGCCTAAGTGAGCAGTGTGTGAGATCTGAGGCTAAATCTTGAAAGGCACTTCAGCTTCCTCCTTGACTCAGGCTGCTTACTGTGGACGCAACCAGCTGCCATGTTGTGGGGAGCCTCCAACAGCCCAGTGGAGTAGATCTAAGGTGAAGAATGAGATTTCCTGCCAAAAGCCTTGTGAGTTAGCTGTGTTGGAAGTGGGTCATTCAGCCTGTTGTTTTTAGATGACAGCAGCCTTATGAGACCCCAAGGCAGAACCATTCAGCTAAGATGCTCCCAAATTCCTGACCCACAGACACCCCATGAGATAATGAATGTTGTTTTGAGCCATGACTTTGGGGAATAACTTTTTACACAGCAATAATTGTTATACATTTAATAAGGCGAACATTCCATTTCTAGATATTTTTCTAGCTTCCAAAATGTCTTGATAATTTTAATATGAAGGTCATCCTTCTTGTTTATCAGCTTTGAATACAAGGTGTAGACAGGGTGGCCATGGGTCCCAGTTTTGTCCTACTGTACTTATCAACAGTAGCCCCTTTCACTCACTAGAGTCCTGATTTGCCAACGGAGCACGCAGTTATTCTATCTGTAGATAAATGTGTCTTTCGTGCTGTGTCTTGTGGGCAGGAGGGATGGGCAGGCACACATGCTTGGTTGTACATCTTGACTTGACTCCTTCCATGAAGGATGGTTGACTGAGTGACTGAGCTTGCAGTCATGGGTACCAGGCCACAGCACCCAAAGCAAAACTGGCTCAGGCCATGAAGATTCACAAGGATCTCTGAGTATCTCCCCTGCATGGTTAGCCGGACACACAGTGATCTGACCTGGACTGCCGTTTCTGGAAGTTGTAGACATTTTTTCACTGGTTGCCAAAGAACTTGGGGCTCTGCTGGTAGCTGTATCTTGAATGCATCAAAGAGAAGATGTGATGAAAGGTCATGCTTGCTCTTGCTCTTGGAGAGAATCTCCAGAGGAAGCAAAGCTACCCCCACCACCCAGGCTGGCCACTCATCCATCAGGTTTCTGTTCCTGCAAGGGTGCATGGGCTCCCAGAAGCCAGGAGGGCTGGGGTTTTTGGATGCTGGGGGAGGACTCCAGGGTGCTCTGGGGACAAGTCTTGGCCTCCCTATCTAATCTCTAGCAGGTTTCTTCCTAGGGAGAGAGGCCAGACCTACTTTATAATAACTGCAGGGAAAACCATCTCAAGACCTACATGCCTTATTGAAACTCCATCTTTACCTAATCTCTCTTGTGGCAAATTAGGCCCTTTGCCTCTTATTCTGTGCCCTTGAAATTGGCAAATAACTGGACACTGGTCCCACCTCGTGTACTTGAATACAGTTCCCATTTTGTCTTTACTGTTTCAGGCAAATCAACCCCAATTTCGTTAATGTACCCCTTGGGTCCTATTCTCACTCTTTCTAATCATGTTTGTTGCTCTCCTTTGGAACCTCTCCAGTTTCTTGATTTCTCTTAAACTGTGGAGGCCAAATGTGGCTACAGAGTTCCAAGAAGGGTCTACATGAAGCCAAGGGAAGCAGAGCACTGGCTGATTGCACCTAGTGGGGTCTCTCTGCAGCTGAGACTTTTAACTCCTTTTTGGAGGCGTGACCTAGTTTCTACTTTGAGGATGAAGAAGCGATTCTGGGTCTGGGAAGGCCAGCTGCTCTGAGAGTGGGGTGGCTGACCCTGTCCCAAGCCTCACATGTGGTGCGTGCGGGCCCCTCCTTCACCATGGTTACTTCAGTCCACTTCTCAGATCTGTTTTCTCTGCTGCTTTAGTTTCTCTCATTTCTGCATCCTAGTGAGCACTTTTATCCAGGGCTCCCTTCTCCCATTAACTCCTCAATGAACTCAGGCAGAAGAAACAACTTAGATTGCCAGGGCCTGGGGTCAATTGCTGTTCCTCCTACGCTAAGCTCTGGTCTGGATTCTAATGCAGCTTTAAATTTTTAGCAGTTATCAAGCATTTGAAATTTTCAGCTCCATCAGACCCTGGGCCAGCAGCACCCCACTGCTGCAAGTCCGCTGATGCTGCTGAGTGAAGGAAATATCTCACTGCCTCCCTGGATAGAAACTCCAGATTCCTTTCCCCTAATATCCCTAAGCCATACTTACAATGTTCCGGCTTTCTTTGTCTTAGGCTGGGCTGAAAAATGAAGAACCAATAGTTGAGGAAGTGTCCCCATAGATTAAGGACACAGATGCAGATCCTGCCTTCAAAGACCTCCTGGTCTTGTGTTACAGAGAAGGGCTTTGAGTTTATCTAAAAGAATTATGGCAGGGTCTACCAGCAGCCACCCTGTCCTAGGCCTCCAAGATCTCATCAACCCTCACGGAGACAGTTAACTACTCTTCCTTTTTTGAGAGGAAATGGTGCCTTTGAAAAGTGGCTTGCCCATGAACACAAAACTCAAAAGTGGTCCAACTGGGGTTGGAGGCTGGGTCTGTTTGACCCCAAAGATCTTCCATTTCATCTTCTCTCTGCCAATGCTGGCCCAAAACTTGAGTCATCTTTGGCCCCTTCCTTTCTCTCTACCTGAACCATGCCCTTCTTAGTGGGCATCAAGTCCTATGCGTGCCACTTCGGAAACCCCCTGGCTCTCCCCCTTCCACACAGTCCCCCAGGGTAGAGAACCATGGTGCCTCCCCTCAAAGACAGGGACAGGGTCCTGGGGCTTGTTCTTCTGTCACTCCAGCTACTGCTCCTGCAAAGGCACTTTTAGAATGGAAATCTGACAAAATGTTCACGGTTCCTCATTGCCTTCAGAAATATATTGAATCTATTTCACAAGACACAAAAGGCTATCTGGGGTGGATCCTGATCTGGTTTGGCTGTGTCCCCACCCAAATCTCATCTTGAATTGTAGCTCCCGTAATCCCCACATGTCATGGGAGGGACTCAGTGGGAAGTAATTGAATCATGGTGGTGGGTTTTTCCCGTACGTTCTCAAGATAGTGAATAAGTCTCAAGAGATCCGATGGTTTTATAAAAGGCAGTTCCCCTGTACGCATACTGTCTTGCGTTTGTTCCTCATTCACCCTCCACCATGATTGTGAGGGCTCCCAGCCATGTGGAACTGAGTCCATTAAACCTCTTTCCTTCATAAATTACCCAGTCTTGGGTATGTCTTTATTAGCAGTGTGAGAATGGTCAAATACAGACCACAATCAGCACTCCCAGGCCCCTCTCTTTCCTGCCACCTGCCATAGCCCCATCCTCTAGTCACATGGCACCACCTGACTTTTGCAAAATGTTGATCACATTGTGATTTTCCATGTGCTTCTCCCACTGTCTGAATGCCTTCCTCTTCCGCTCCATAGCAGATCTGTCCTTCAAGGTCCAGAGTGGCACCATTTCCTCTGTGATGCCTTCTCTCCCTCTTCAAGGAAAATGAACATTTCCTTTCTGTGCTCCCGCAGATCTGTGTATCCGCCGATAGCATGAGGCTTAATGCTTGGTGGTATAATTATTGCTGTGCAAGACTGTCTGCCTTTTGAGACACGGATCGCCATGAAGGTAACCCCATCTTGCTCACTTTTATATCTGATATGTCCATGCCCAGCCCAGTGCCTAGGAAAGAGAAGGCACGGGAATTTCTGGTTAAAGGGATAAATTGAACCAGTGTGTGACCATGTTCTCATCTGGGTCTTTAGGAATTTTTCTCTGTATATAGTTTTCCAATCCAGGCTTAAGAAGAGAGATTCCATGTAAGTGTATTTATTTCTGAGGTTCAAGACAATAAGTGGACAATATTTCGTTTCTTTCATAAATCATTTTTCCAATAACTTCCCTAATTATTCCAGTTAAGGCTCATTACCCTTGCAAATCAAGTTTGAACTGATTTTCACAGAGCTAGCAATCTGTACTGGGACAAGTTTTATTTTTGAAAATCAAAGATTTTCAACTAAGTCTGTTACTTCTGGTACTATTTTAAAATTTAATAGAAACAAAATAAAACTCTTTTAAGGCTCTAAACAAACTCAAACTGTGTTTTGTTCTGGTAATAAGACAATACATAAGGACTGTGGTTAGTTGGAGATTATTTCCAACAATGGAAAAAATAAATATGAGCATGAGTCAGAATAATTTGAAACCAGAAATGTGTGTTGGTAATAACTCAGAAAGTCACATGGAAGAGCCTCGGTCACAACACCAGATTTGATGGCTTTTCAAAAATTACAATCTCATATATTAGAGAGCCCCTTCCACCTGGTAGGGTGCCAAGAGTTCTTACAACATCGAGTCTTGGGAAATCAAAATCCTGCACCATCAGGAAAATGCTGTCTCTGTTGGGGGTAAGATGTAGACAGTCTCGCTCATGGAAAAGTGGCCCCCAGTGACGAGGACACCACAGTGTCATTACAGGGGAGACTGTGGAATCAGGTACGAGCCAGTCCTGCAGCCTGAGCCTTTTAGGCACGTTTCCAGCAGCAGAGAGGGAACTGCAGCATCACTCTAGGTTGGAACAGGGGTTGCTGAATAGGATTCCATGTCCATTTCCACTGCACTGAAATACCAGAAGCGTGACCCAATAATGTGGTTTTGTTCTTCAACACCAGTGCTTATTCACCTACCCAGGGAGCGGGGAAAGTATCCTTCTTATTCATCCCCAAGAAAGAATGTTGCCCTCAATCCCACGCTGGGCTTGTGGATGACATCACGCTTAAATCTGCCACTTGGTCCTGATGACCAGCAGCCATGATCTCTGTCCTGGAAAAAGAAAATGCAGGCAGCAATGGTACTGCAGAGTGTCTGGCATCACCTCTGTGCCCCAAATGGTCCTCTAGGACTTAGCAGAACTGGCACCAGAGGTGTAAACATGAAATCTTTCTAGAGCTGAACCCTATTTCCTCCTTCTGCCTAGATTTATGGCAATTGACCTATTTTATAACTCTCTTACTGACCTACTTTCAAATCCTATTTTGGAAAGTGACACAAAACTCTTTTGTATCCCTGCAAAAAAAGAAGAGGCTAAAACACACACATAGGCACTCATGAACACTTACACATGCAGAAATCAAGGCTGGAGTAATTTTCCAGAAAGGAGCTTTGTTTTCCATCACCAAAAAAATAAAAAAAACAAGATATAAATTCACCAGAAAGTACTTTAAAAAGTGTCAACGGTACTTTAAAACTATATATATATATATATTCAAAACGAATATGTATAATATAATTTGTTAGATGCTTATTTTCTGGTAAAATACCTGCAGGGTAATGTCAATGCATGTTGGTAGAAAGCCTCATTTTATAAACAGAAACCAGGCAATTTTTGTATGAGTCATGGTAGATTTAGATGCAAATGGCTAAAAGTCTCCTCCTGCTTAGTGTCACTTTAATCAGGGGTTGCATATCTGAGCTGTAACCCCATAGTAAACTGGAATAATAAAAATTACCTATCTGTTTTACAAGGGAGTTATGTTCTGGTTAGCAAATGACCCGACATGGATCCCCCTCCCGAGCTTGGATTATAAGCCTGCCCCACAAGATGCTATGATCATGGTAATTATCATTGAAGTAGCACTTATTACAGCCAAACACTCCACATATGTTATTTATAAACTTCCCTATTGCCCTATGAAGTATATTTCAGTTTTGCAGATGAAATAAAAATTAAGGCTCAGTGATATTAAATAAATTAATCAAAACCTTAAAACTAGTAATTCCCAAACTAGGACTCAAACACAGGACTGCCTAATTTTAGAGTCTACATTTTCTTTCTATAAAATAGAGTGCTCTTGTAAAAGTCAATTCTACCCAAATGTTTACTTAAATCCTGTGATTATCCTACTACTAGTAAGCCACTTGGTTTCTGTCATTTACTGCCCACAGAATGGGACTTCTCTTTAGCATTGATCAATCTGTAGGTTGATTGAAAATGGAAAGGTACAGAATACAATGTGGTATCCTGGACTGGCTCCTGGAACAGAAAAAAGAATTAGTGAAAAAAAAACAGTGAAATCTGAATATAGTCTGGAGTTTAGTTAATAGCAATATACTAATGTTGGTTTCTTAGTTTTGACAAATGTACCATGTTATTTCAGATGCTGACAATCAGGGAGGCTGGGTAAAGGATATGAGAGACCTCTGTACTGACTTTGCAACATTTATGTAAATCCAGAATTATTCCAAAACTTAAAAGGGGGAATAAATACTAGTTCTCTTGTGGTGGCTGATTGTCCAGGCAATTCAAATCAAGATTTGCACTAGGTAGTATTTACTGCAGGCAGAATAGACACGTGGAGTAGCATTTTCCAATTACACATCTATGCATTAGCACTAACAAATTTATTTAAAACTGTGACCGAATGCACTGTCCTTATGTACTTTCTTAATCATTGAATGCCATGAATGAAACTACTATTCAGTGTAAAAATGGCTGACAATATAAAATGGTCTCAAAAGCTAAGTGGGCAAAAGTACGTATAATATGTGATATAATAAAAGTATATATAATACAACATTTATCCAGGAAGTTGTGATACCAATATATGTGTGTGGGTATAGCATTATACATGTACTGTTAATATATTGATTTTAAAGGAAAAGATAAACCATACATATTTTTAAAAATTATATAAGGGGATGAAGAGATATGACAGAAAAGGTGTAGGTCAAATATCTCAAAATATACTTTGGTTTGTAGATTTGATTTTGAAACCACATAAATATTTTTATATAATGGTGAAAAAATTGAAATATTTAAGAAGTCAGTTCCTAAACATCAAAACTGAAATGGAACAAATAAACATAACTATATATTGATTTGTGGCATGTCCACAAAGAAAGAGACAATTTCATGTGACTTAAAAACATTAATTTCATGTACATCCTTAGCAAGACATACCCTAAAAACAAAAGGAACAGAAAAAAGAAAAAATAACTTTAATTGTCATTACCAAATCATATTATTGGCTATAGGGTTAGAGTTGTTCTTCTGGGTTTTAAGATTGATGGGATCAAGTGAAATACCCCTTAAACTCTAACTGAAAGTATTTGTATAAACTCATGATATATTTTATTTTGGAAAAATAAAACATATTTTCTAGCTTTGTGAACTGAAAAGGTCTAGAAACAATGACCAACCCATTAATAATGAGTGCTTTTAATGCCTAGATTGTGGTCTCTATGGACCAGTTCCCCTTAAATGCAACCAGGGCTCCGTGGAGATATGACTGATTCTGGGTCTGGGGCAGCCATAATATCTTGTCATGTCAAAAGAAAGGAAGCTATCAAAGATCACTAGAGTCATGTCAAAAGAACACAGGAGTTAGTTAACCTAAGTTCCCATTAGTCAAAGATGAGACCATTTGAACAGAAACAATAACTTAATGCATGGAAACGTGCGAAATATGTTTGTATTCATGAGTTCATTAGGATAAGTAAAAAAACAGGCAAACAAACAAAATGTCTCTTTGATTGCTCGGGATGCTAGGGAACCAAGTCATTATTTTGAAAATGGATTAATAGACAGATTCAAGCATTTATCCTGACTTTTCTGTATAAACTCTACCTTAGAGTATTCAAATAGTTGATGAGAGAAAGTCTCTTTTTATTGAATTAAGCCAGGTAATATGTGAAGAAGGAACGCTAGATTTAGGAATTACCATTTTGTAACCTCTGCTAAAACAACAGATCTAGGGATGATCATTGATGGCTACTTACTGACCAAAGGTGAAGCCTCCTGATGAAAGTACTCAACCACCATACAAATCTAGCCAAGGTGACTTAAAAATACATAAGGAGCAGAAAAGCATGTTCAGCCTTGGGAATGCAACCAGCTAAATCTGGACTTGGGAAATGAGTGGTGCTACTGAACACGGGTCAATAGACCAGCATCAGCATCATTTGGGAGCTTGTTAGAAATGCAAATTCTCAGGCCCTAGCTCAGACCTACAGAATCACACTCTCTGGAGATGGGCCCCAGGAATCTGCATTTTAACATACTTACCAAGGGGCTGTTTTCCATACTAAAATGTGAGAAGCATTGATATACAGGACAAGCAACCTGGTTTCTCTAAGAAGTGAACTGCAGGAAAACTCAGAAGGGGGATTTCTGGATTCAAAAGAATTTTGAAAAATAGAAACATGCAGTATTTAAAACTTATTGAGCTCCTGATTTGAACAACCTGTAACAATGTTTTACTATAGAAATGGAAAAATATGAACATTGACTTGGTATTTACTATTAGGAAGCTATTGTTAATTTTTTAAAGCTATGATAGTTGTCTTGTGGTTATGTTTTAAAAGAGACCTAACCATATGTACTTAAGTATTTGTGCATGTAATGATGTCATATTTGAGATTTGTTTCCAAATAGTTATAGGGTAGGCAATGGGAAATAGGGTGGATATAAGTGAAATAAGATTAGACATGACTTCATAATTATTGGGATTGGGTGCCAGTTATATGAGAGTTCATCATACTACTCTCTCTTCATTTAATGTTTTAATCTTTCCATAGTAAGGTGGTTTTTAAAAAAGACTAATTCAGAAAAATAGTGTATCAATCATAACAAAATGTTAACAACTGTTAAATTGGATTGATGGTTTGTTAGGGTTATTATTCAATGTTCTCCCTTCTTTTCTGTATGCTTCAAAATTATGTTCATAATTATTAATGTTTTGTTTATTGGAAAAAAATTTGAAATATGTTCTCCTGCCTAAAATGTGAACATCACTGTAGAAAACACTGACATATTTCCTTTCACCATTATTGATCCAATTTTTATGGGCAGAGATTATATATTAGAGGATTCCAGATGTTTATAGCTTATGCCTTGTTATCATTAATTAAAAAACTCAGGAAGTGAGGTCTCAGAGGCATTTCCCAGGGTCACAGTGCCATGAGTGGGGTCAATCCCATGTCAGTCTCTGTCCAGTTTTGTGCTCTTTCCACCCCTCCCCACTAGGACATTTGAGAATGAAACCATTTTATCTAGCAGATTATTCATAATTCCTACAAAGTTGGAGATCCTTTTGGTGTCCTAGAGTATCAAGCATTCTGTTTGTGTATTTGTTAGCTGCTTTTAGTCTTTTAAAAATTATGTTATCACATACATACAGTAAGGTACACGCATGTTAAGTATACGGCTTCATGAGTTTTGCTCATGTTTGCAATGCTGGTACTGCAACCCAGATGAAGATATAGAACACTTCCAGCACCTTCACTCCTGTGTCCCTTCCTTGTCAAAACCGTATCCCTACAGGTATCAACTACACTAATTTCTGTCATCACAGACACAGCTGACCTCGTAGTGGGTAGCTCCTTGTGTCTGGGTTCCTTCACTCATCCTTATGTCTGTGAGATTTGTGCATGTTATTGCGTGTGGCAATCATTTATTCTTTTTCATTGCTGCATATTCCATTGTATAAATACCTGAATTTATTTATTCATCCAACTATTTGATAGAGATTTGGGCTGCTTCTGATTTTTAACTATTATGAATAAACCTGCAATGAACATTCTTATAAATGTCTTCTACAGACATATGCACACACTTTTCTTGGGTATAAACCCAGGACTGGGTTTGCTGGGTCTTGGGATCTGCATATATTTACTTTCAGTGAGCAACTACCAGTCTCCAACACAAGCTGTACCAATTGTCACTCCCGCCGGGACAACGTGAAAGTCCCAGGTGCTCCATATTCACAGGGATACTGGGGTTGCCACTGTTTCAGCCATTCTGGGATCGCCCTGTCTTGGAAATCTCCTCGGAGATGTCCTGTGTCCTTCTGCGGAATTAACTATTTACTATTTGGAACCTCTGCTGAAATAACAGATCCTTCCTCCTGTGGCTCTCAGCATTTTCTCCACATCTCTGCTGCAGTTCTTATCACCTTTAGCAGAAACATTTGTTTCCTGTTTGTGTCTCTTCATTAGGATCTGAATTCCCCAAGGCCAGGCGCAGTGTCCTATTCTTCTAAGGATTCCAGTGTTTACTCACAGGGCCTGGCTTAAGCAATATTTGAGCGACTGAATCAATTAATTAATCAATCAATATTCTTAAAAGTCAAAAGCCTACTTATTTACCTGGTAGGAATTGGTATTACTAAACACTTACATTCTTTGGATCATGAGAACTGTGTGTTACTTCCACAGCTGTAACACTAGGGATACTTTATTTTGCCTGAAATTCAGAGAACTCCCTGGGACTGGGGAATATTTTCCATCTCCAAGGCTTCACTTGCACTGGGCCTGGAGGTGCAAAGGAGCAGGACATGGTTGCCAGGAGGAAGCCACTGTGATTGGCACTCAGCTTAGATCACACAAATCTGTTTTAAAAAGTCCACCTCTCCCCCTCAGCCACCATATTGCCATGATCAGTGAAAACAGCATCTATATACCCTGCGTTTTTAACACTTGCCAAGACCAGCAATCTTCTCCATGTGGAGGCTTGAAGGGATGCAAATGGGTCTGCCTGGCGCTGGCCCTAGCTCTGCCTCCAGGAACTCAGCACTAACCTCATGGTCCAAGGGTATGCCCCGAGAGGAGCATGATGCTGGAGACACTGTTTTAAATTTCTCTAATAGACATGTCCACAGAAAGGGTTGACATTTGTGTAATGGTGGAGTGAGAATTCACCGCTAGGTTAAAATATCCTGAGTGCCTGTGGAGATAATTGTAACCACCATCAATTAAACCGAAAAGCCCATCTTTCGGACAAATATTTGGCTTTCATTGAACTTTCATAAAATGATTTCACCAGTGAACTGACATCTGTGACTTCGGTTGTGAGCGATTTATGAGCTTAGGATGAAAAGAAAAAAATAAGAGACTGAGCGTTGAAAAAGTGGAGCTATGAGAGAGAGAGGGAAGAAATTGGGACAAATTTAAGCCTAGTCTCACCAGGGTTTCTTCAAGTCACACCAGCCGGGGGCTGAGAATGAGACTGCATTCCTTACTGCATTTTGCTGCCTTTATCTGGCTCTTTCCTGCTTTTCTTTTCTTTTTTTTTTTGAGACAGAGTCTTGCTCTGTCACGCAGGCTGGAGTTCAGTGGCACAATCTTGGCTCACTGCAACCTCTACCTCCTGGGTTCAAGCACTTCTTATGCCTCAGCCTCCAGAGTAGCTGGGATTACAGGTGCCCACCACCATGCCTGGCTAATTTTTGAATTTTAATAAAGATGGAGTTTGCCATGTTGACCAGGCTGGCCTCAAACTCCTGGCCTCAAGTGATCTGCCCACCTCGGCCTCGCAAAATGCTAGGATTACAGGCATGAGCCACAGTGCCCAGCCGCTCTCCTGCATTTTCTATACCAGCCCTGTGCCCACATATATATACCAGACTCAGCCCTTTACTTCCTGGTTGCCTCTAGGACAATCACATGTGTGCTTTTGCACAAATGCCCTTAACCTCCCCCCTCCCCGACCCCCAGCTCACACAGTTCTTAGCCCCATCTTTTTGAAGCTGCGCACAGGAAACCCTGGAAGGGCCAGATGGCCAGGGCCGGACTCTGACGCCAAACTGTGAGACGTGACCTCAATCAGGCTGCCTTGTTTCCACATGTCTCCTTGGAATTTTTGTGAAGATAGCAGTTGTCAGCTTGGGCTGAAAAACATGGTTGTGGGAGCATTGTCAGCATTCTCATACTTCCCTGCCTCCCCCAGAGGGAAAAAAATCCTGTATGGAGAGCCCTTGTATCTCCAGCCTGCTGGGGGTAGTTTGTTTCTGCCAGGCACATTCCTGGGTTTTGTACTGCAAGAGGAGGAATGGGCAGAGGAGGGCGGAAGAAAGGCCGGCGAGACAGGTAAAGCTGGAACCCATGACAGTACGTCACAGTTACTTCAGCAAAAGCTGGGAGTGGGGAAGGACTTGTAAAAGGTGCCTTATTTGGGGGCAGAGGACAGTTAGGGTGGGGAGAATTAGAAATGGAGGACTCCGAAACGTGGGGTACAAGTTCCTGAGTTTTATCATTTAGAACTTTAAAAGGAAGGGCTGGACTCCCTATGGATTTGTGTGTGGCTTTTAAACCATGCTGTTTGGAATTGACATGAGTGGTGCCATGACAGGTCACGCTCGCAGACCCCACTCCTCCGGGGACTCAGATGTGAACAAATCTAAACATGAGGCAGCCTGCTATAGTCAAAATGGCCTGTTCTCTCCAAATAGCCCAGGCCTTCCTATTCGACCTCAGCATAGGATGAGGTCCCTGCAAGAGGCTGCCTCACCTGTTTGCCCACCTAGGTGTGGGGCCCATGGTGAGCAAGACTTGGGGTGAAGTGGATACAGGTACACAGAGAAAGAATCACTGCCCAGGATGAGGGCTCCACGCAGCAGAGGTGGAGATCAGCTGCTCTTCCTGTTCACTCTGGTCAGGTCCTGGAGCCAAGAAAAGCAATCATTTCACAGAAGCCCAGGGTAACAAGGACTCATTCCTGCTTCCAAGGCCAAATTGGACCAACCAAACCCTCTAGTCAGTTGTTTGGAAAAATTTGAACATAAGACGGCCAGTAAAGATTTGTTAATTTGTTTCATTTAAAATCAGTTAGACCGAATATTTTTAGTGCATGAATTTATAGGTACAGGCATTCATAAAGGAGCTAATACAGGTGACATTATTTAATAAAGTGACCATTAGGAAATTCACAGTGTTTGAAAGATGTTACCAAGTCAATGAAAGCCATACTTCTAGAAATAATTCATGACATGTAATCATGCTTATGAGAGAGGGGGAAAGGCAAGAATTCAACAAAATGTCATAGGAATTCTGTGTATGTTTCTATCATCTTCTGTTGCTCATTGTGCCTCTCGTCCTCTCTAGCTATGTAACTAAATACAAAAACTCATAGAAAATACACCAAAATATTCACACTGGTTATTTCGGGTTGCTGGAATTGTGGCTGACTTTTCTTATTAAAAATTTTTTGAGTGTTTCTTAAAATATATTTGTTAGCCTTGGCTGTATAACAGATTACTCTAAAATTAAGTGGCTTAAAACAAGAAACAGGCTGGGCGCCGTGGCTCATGCCTATAATGCCAGCACTTTGGGAGGCCAAGGCAGGTGGATCACGAGGTTAGGGGGTTGAGACCAGCCTGACCAACATGGTGAAACCCCGTCTGTACTAAAAATACAAAAATTAGCCAGGTGTGGTGGCGTGCGCCTATAATCCCAGATACTCAGGAGGCTGAGGCAGGAGAATTGCTTGAATCCAGGAGGTGGAGGTTGTGGTAAGCCATTGCAGTCTTACTGTGCCATTGCAGTCCAACCTGGTGACAGAGCAAGACTTCATCTCAAAAAAAAAAAAAAAATTGTGATTTCTCACAATTCTAAGGGTCCTTGGGGCTGATCCCTGGGTCTAGGCCAGGTGATGGGTCTTGTGGTCAGCTGACAGCTAGGCCAACTCAAGATGCCCTTATGTGGTGGCAGCAATCACATTTCTAGTTTGGCAGTTTGGGTGGTCCTAGGACCTGAGCTGGGACTGGTATCTCTGTGATATGTATCTCTCATTCTCCCAGGGGCCAGCCCAAGTCTCTTTTTGTGGTGGTCCTGGGGGACCAAAGAGCAAGAGGAGGGGCCAAGTCCTAAGCTGAATGCTCTTGTCACACCCCTGCCTGCGTCACGCTGGCTCCTGTCCATTGGCCAAAACGAGCTGTGTGCCATGCCAGGCTTGAAGGGGGTGGAGGGGAGACCCTGCCTCTTAATGGAAATGCCGCAAAGCCACTCAGCAAAAGGCCTGTGCACACAGGGACGGAGAAATTGCGGCCATGCCGAAAAACACACGTGCCATTTGAAATCAGAAAAGTGAAGCTCATTTTTAAAGAATAAAAAGAGAAGAAAATCTTGTCAAGGGATTTGGAATTGTGTTTGAGAATTCCAAGAAGCCAGAGGTTTCTTAGAAAACGAAGACAGTCACAGAAATGGTGAGCCAGCTGTAGTCAGGATGGACTGCTGTTTATTTTGTTAAAGGCTGAAATATGGTGGACACTCCTTCACTTTATATTTAAATTGCCTTCTTTTTCAATGACTTTTTCTTCTTATTATTTAAAAATGAATGCTTGTGGTTGGTAGGGTTTTGACCTTAGGATCTTATGGTGTGCCTGCAAATATCTCAAATATAAGGCAAAAGAGAATTTGGATTGCTAATATCAGCTGACCCTAAAATAGGAGGATTGCCTGGGATTATCCAGTGGGCGGAATGACCCGGTAGAATAGGATGGCAAAAGAGTCCATCAGAGAGATTCGAGGAACAAAGATTTGAGGTTTCAGAGGGACTTGACTTGCCATTGCTGGCTTTGGCAAGGGAGAAAAGGGACATAAGCCCAGGTATCTGAGTGGCATCTAGAAGCTACAAATGGCCCTCCGCTGACAGCCAGCAAGGAAACAGCAACCTCAAGGTAATATACAATGCGAGAACTGAATTCTGCCGACCACAGGCATGAGCTCGAGAGCAGAGGCATCCCTGGAACCCTCAAAAAGGAGCATAGCCCTGCCCTGCTGACATCTGCATTTTTTTTCCAGTAAGACCCACATCAGACTTCTGACCTGCAGAAGTATAAAATTACAAATGCCTGTTGTTTTGTGATAATTTGTTATAGCAGCTATAAAAATAGAATGCAATGTTCATTGTAATTTCTTTAAGACAAGGTCTGGCTTTGTCACCCAGGCTAGAGTGCACTGGTATGATCTCAGCTCACTGCAACCTCCACTTCCTGGGCTCAAACCATCCACTCGCCTCAGTCTCCCCAGTAGCTGGGGCTATAGGTGCACACGACCATACCTGGCTAATTTTTGTGTTTTTTGTAGAGACAGGGTTTTACCATGTTCCATGGGCTGGTCTTGAACTTGTGAGCTCAAGCAATCCGCCCTTCTTGGCTGGGATTACAGACATGAGCCACTGAGGCTGGCTTTCATTATAAAATTTTTAGAAACTGTGTAAAAGCACAAAGAACAAAGCAAAAACCATCCATACTTTTATTATCCCTAATCACATTTTAGTTCAGATATATTTTTATCTATATAGCTACCTTAGCCCATTTGAAATCACACTGTACATACTTTTGATAGCTGAATTTTTGAATTTGTGTTGAACAGATACTGGCAGTTTCCCATGCCAATACACTGCCTTTTCTGTCTCTAAAAATATATTTTTAATCAGACCTTGGAAGTGTTTACGTAGAAGTCACATGGGGTGTGGAAACTTGTGATGGGGTGAGGAATCCCTTCCTGGAAGAGAAGAAGTCTTTTCAGCAGGTGAAGACACTTAGAAGGGCTTCCCCAGTAGAAGGAATAGGATGGACCAAGACACAGAGGAACAAGCCCAGAGCATAGTCACTGCAGCAGCAGTTCATGCCCCTAGGTAAGAGCAGGAGCTCAGGAAGAGAAGGAGAAGCCTGGAGCCGGGTCAGACAGCAGATGACCTTCACCACCCCACTCCAAGGTGATTGAAAAGGGCACTCCCAAAGACCATCCTCTAATCTGGGTTTGTTCACTGTTTCCTTCAGGGGATTCCTTTCTGACAAAGGACATACTTACCACTTCCCTCTGAAAGAGAGCTGCAATCTCAATTCCAGGAAAGAACTGCACAAACCAGATTTTCCTAGAACAAGGCTCCAACACCAGAAACATCGCATTCCAATGACAATAGCATCAAAGTAGTCATTACCTGGGAGGCTTTTGGAAAAATGGATATCCTTCTAATTTTTTGCTGTAGAACTGGAACTTGCTCACACAGAATAAGGGCTTTTAATTATTACCAACTTATAAGGAAGTCTTGGCATAGGGACAGATATTGTCAGGTATGATGTGCCAACCTTACACATTCTGAAACCATGAACCACGGGGGTGTTTTCCGATCTGGATTTTCTTGTAAAAACTTGAATTCCAAGGAGTTGCTTAAATGGGCAGCAGATGGGGTTGGGTGGGGTGTTCATTTATGTCTTCTGAGACACAGATAAGACAGGCAAATGCTCTTCTGCAAGTGCTCTTTTAGAGGTCCCAGCTTTGCCAAGAAAGTCAACCTCAGAGTCACTTTTTTTGCTCTTTCCCCAGTAAAAGAGAGATCAACAGGGTCTCTCTCTGCTCATAATAGTTCAAAGACATTATCTCCTGGAACAATTCAGTAATTTTTACTCTTGTCTTCAAACTGGAGATCAGTCAAGTCGAACAAATCCCTCTTCATCCATCTACTCCTCTCCCCCATCCCAGCTGCATCTTCCTAAGCAGGCAAGCGAACTATGGCCCTGATTTTCTCTGGGTCCTGAGTGTGTTATCTATTTCCACGTGGCAAGCTGTCTGCAGACCTGCGTCTGAAACTGTAGAGCCCTTTCTTTCAGCCTCTTCCCTAAACTTGCCTCTTAATCCAACCCTAATTCCACCTGGGCACTCTGTCTCTGCCCTTTAAAACATCAAAGAGCAGCTGCTCTTTCCAACATAATGGTTGTCTTTGTTATTCCTGCATGACTAGAACCTTTAAAATGTCATTTCCTTGCAGATCTCATTTGGCATAAATGAAATGGGATTTTAAGTTAAAACTTGCACTCGGAGGTTTATTCCTGGAGATCGTGTCTCTTTTTGCCTTCTGCTGGCTCACCCCTTGGGTCCAGCAGCCTGACATACTGTATAGGGCTGTCCTGCAAATCCTGGAGAGGCTTGTGGTATCTAAATCTTTCCTATCTGAACTTACAGAGAGAGGCACCCTGGAGGATCCTAATGCTGCAATTGTGCATTCAGCATAGACAATATTGCTTTTTAAAATAATTTTATTTTATATTCAAGCAGCAATTATGGTTGCATTCACATTAGAAATGAATTTTTTGTAAGACTGTATGCATCATATTAGATTTGCCTGATTCTGTCTTGTCCTGGATGGGCCTCTACCAGAGCCGTGTCACCAAGTCCGCTTCTACTCTGTGGGAGCAATCAACTTGGCCCCTTTGGCCTGACCAGGAGTTGGAGGCTGCCTCCCAGCATCTATCCTGGATCTCAGCCTGTATCCCAGCAACTGTCCTGACCTTGGTCATGTCTGTGTCAGGATATGTTCACGAATATCTGAACTTGCGCTCCGCAGAGGTGAGGTCTGCCTTTGCTCAGGGCTCTGGGAGACAGTCACCACCCCACGCCTAAAGGGTGCCACATCTTTCAGGTCATGAAAGCAACCTTGAGAAGAAACCTGAGGCAATCAATGAGGCTACATAAGCCTCCAGTGAAATGAAAATGGAACCATGACCATTCGCACATTTTAAAATAAATGCTTTTTCCAAGTCAGTAACCATTGTTCCTGAAAATTGCCTTTTTGGAGGTGAGGCTCCATGATCAGGGTGCTAATGGCTCTTAGTCACTGCCAGCAGGCCCTCCACCGAGCTCCCCACTTTTCCAGCTTCCACTTTTCCCTCCAGGTTTGGCCCAGCCAGCACATATGTTTATCTCATGTGTTCCTTCTGTCTAGGAATGCTGTGTCCAGAATGATTCTGAGGCTACGCCTGGGCTTCGTGGTCAAGAAGACTGCCATTGGTCAAGAGGTCTGCCTTGAACATGGAATGGGGAGAAGCAAGATCTTTGCTTGGTCCCTGAGGAGACCCCCTGTGCTCACAGCCCCTATTAGAGAGGGACCCTAGCAGGTGATGCTTGGGACCTCAGAGCTCTCTGTGGACTCAGAGGTTCATGACAGGGAAGACTCCTCTGTCTGGCTCACAGAGCAGATGGCTCCACATTCAGGAGGACTTTTGGGATCTACTGGAGGCTGTTAGGATTGCTGTCAGGTACATACCCTCCCAATCCTCAGTCAGGGCTGCCCGTGTCTGTAGTGTTGGTGTGTACTTCCTGGTGGCAATGAGTTCTTCACAAGCGCCTTTTTTTTTTTTTTTTGAGACAGATTCTTACTCGCTCTGTAACCCAGACTAGAGTGCAGTGGCACCCCTCTACTTACAGCAATCTCTGCCTCCTGAGTTCAAGCAATTCTCATGCCTCAGCCTCCCAAATAGCTGGGATTATAAGCATCTGCCACCATGCCTGGCTAATTTTTGTATTTTTAGTAGAGATGGGTTTCTGCCATATTGGTCAGGCTGGTCTTGAACGCTTGAGCTCAAGCCATCTGCCCACCTCGGCCTCCCAAAGTAAGATTACAAGGGTGAGCCACCACACCTGGCCACAGGTGCCATTTTAATGGACATACACTTTTTCTTCAGAAGGATGTGCTAGTTTTCATAACCATTTCCCTGTTGTTAGACATCTGGATTATTGACTTTTTTTTCTCTTAAATGAATACTATAAATACATTTTGTTTATCTTGCCCTTTTGCAATTTTAGAATAGTTCCTTAGAATAGTGTCCCAGAAGCATTATTTATTCAAAGGAAATGTACATCTTTAAAGCTTAACATATGTATTCCTAAATTTATTTCAAAAGAATATATCAACTTATTGTGTATCCAGTAATTTTTAAATTACTTAAAGAATTTCAGAAGTAAACAGTTGTGATTTACTTCTTGAGATAACATATGTTATTATTTTTACCTAATTACAAAGATAGAAAACTTGGGAAATGTAGAATAAACAAAGAGGCAAAAAATATAAATAACATTTGAAGGTCACTATTCAGGGGTAAAAGCATATGATTTCTGCAACTTACCATCAAATAGTTCAGAAAAATAATGCATATGATTTTAAAGAACATGCATGTTACATTTTTAATAATATACATGTTCACACATATTATATAAAATAGATACTATACATTATATAAAATATATAGTATATGTATGTTATATAATACATATATACATAATATATATGTATATATTATGTAAAATTATTTTATAACCATATAATAAGAATTATTTATGAAGGAATTGTATGTATGGAGAGAGAGAACAATAAAGCAAATGTTGCAAAGTGTCAAGAACCGCTGAACTGGTGAGCTGAGGTGAAGACACATGGGAACTCCTTGTAATGTTTTTGCAGCTCACCTATACAAGTGATATTAGTTCAAAATAAAAGATTAATATATTTTAGATGATATACTTTCAGTGTTTTTATGCATAAAAACATCATTTTCTGCCAATTTAGTGTTCATATTATTTAGCTTTTTCAGCAGCAGGCTTTGCCAGGTCACAGTCCACCATGGATATGTTACCGCGACCCCTGTATACCATCTTAAGGAGATAAACAATTTCCTTCCTGTGGAGCTTTTTGTTTCTAATTTTTCACTAATAAAAAATAACATTTCAGTAAGTGTCCCTGGACACAAATCTTTAGTCATATCTTTGATAAATTCCCTTACTGGTGATTGCTGGGTTGAAAAACACTCCCAGCTGAAAGCTGCTAACACAAATTGCCACGTGCCCTGGAAATGTTCCAACACGCTCTCCCCCAGCAATGCAGGAGCACGGCTCTGTCAGTTGCTGAAAACAGAGCCCAGCTCAAAGCAGCTCAGGTGAGATGCAGGGCCCATTGCAGGCTTGTCAGGGGATCTCAGTGCCTCCAACTGGAGGAAGCACAATCTGGCCTTGTCCACATACAGAGCCCAGGCAGGCAGGGAGAGAGAGAGAGAGAGAGAGAGAGAGAGAGAGTGTGTGTGTGTGTGTGTGTGTTGTCTCTACAGCCATCCCCTCTGCTCCAGCCTCTGCTTAGTGGGCTAGCAGCTTCTCTGCAAGGCTCTAGTTCTGCGTGAAGGCTCTCCCCCTTCACTCAGCTCCTGGGAGCCTTTGATTTGCTAGAGTGTGAGGCTCCACACTCCAGGTCCTTGCTGGTGAGCTGCTCTCCATGGTGAGTATAGGTCGGAGAAGTAATGGGTGGGTAGGGTAGGCTGGAAAGAGGACAGATTTCCTAGAACAGGGCATGAACAAGCAGGCAATGACCCCATCTCCAACTCCACATCACAGTGTTTTGTGTGCTTTCACGAATGGCTTTCTTTGAATCTAAAAAAAAAAAAAAAAAGAAAAAAAGAAAGAAAAAAGAGGAAAATTTGATAGGCTTAAATGTTTAATATTTTTACTGTATTTCTTCGAACATTAGCTCTTCTTAGTATTTTGTATGTTTGTCAGCGATTTGCATTTCTTCTGTGAAGGGCTTATGTTCTAGAACCATGTTTTGTGGGACTGTTTTTCCTTTATTGAACTATATGACGCTTTCATAAAGGACCTTACCCTGTAGGGTTTAAATATTTGCCCCATTTTGCCATTTCCCTTTTTAATTTTGTTTACAGTGTCTTTAGACATTCAAGAGTGTCTCAGTATGTTTGGGCTGCTGTAACAAGATACCTTAGACTGGATAATTTATAAAAAATAGAAATTTATTGCTCACAGTTCTGAAGGGTGTGAAGTCCAAAGTCAAGGCCGATTTAGGTTCAATGTCTAGTTCAATGTCTGGTGAGAGCACTCTCTGCTTCACAGATGGCACCTCTGGATGTATCTTCATGTGGTGGAATGGATGAACAGCTTCCTTGCACCTCTTTTATAAGGGCACCAATCCCATTCGTGAAGGCAGAGACTTAACCACCTCCTAAAGGCCCTACCTCCTAATACTCTCACATTGGTGATTAAGTTTCAACATATGAATTTGGGGGAAACACATTCAGACCATAGCAAGCAGTTTCCTCATTTTTGTATAATCAAATTTGTCTTTTCTTCATTTTTCTTTTTAAATTTACCTACAGCTTAACATTTGTGGAAATGTTTCTTCCATTGCACTTCTTAGAAAGATTTTACCTTCCATATGCTGCTGCTTCTAGTCATGTTAATTTTTCACACTGCATCCCTTTCTGGATGTAGCTGGAAGTGCCTAGCAGAGGGCACCAAGTGGGCGCTCAATCAGTAAGTGTTTGCTGTTGACTTGAATGAAGGGTAATGAAAACTCCTTATGGTCTAACGACCTTTGAAAATTATTTGCAAGGCTGCAAATGAGAATTCAAGAAGGAGTGTCCTGAATGGTGCTCTAGTGGCTCTCAGAGGAGCTGGCTAATTGAATTCAAACCATATGTGAAAGCTGCTCCTCCCAGGACAATATCCTTCAGCCAGCTGTAGGGATGAGCTTTTTCCAGGTTCTGGAAGTCCCATAACAGGACTAAATGAAGATTGAAGTCAACATCTTCCTTCTTCCTCTTCAGAGATTTGAATTATGATGTGCATCTTCTAATACTGATGGTTTATGAAAATACATAGTGCTGATTTTTCAGGGCTTGTCTTCAAAGAGCAAAGCCAGAGCATTGTTTTACAGCAGAAAGTGGTGCCTACAAGCTTGCAGCAATGAGTAAACTGTCACTGTGAACCTTGTTAAGATGTCTTTAAGGACATACATTAAGGATGACAATGACATCATTTGTGGTAGGCCTAATTATGGTCCCTGGCCTTTAAATCCCATCTTAGAAAGCGCCCACAAACAAAACCAAACAAAACAACATATAATGCATCTCTAACGATGTGCTGCTTCCACAGTACTTCTATGTTTTCTCAACTTTGGGGAGCAGTCTTTGATTTGAAATCTTGCCTTTTGGACGAAACTATGGAGTCTGTGTTGACTCCTCGACCACAAGATCATGAACTTTGATTGTTACAAATCAACATTTCTAGCAATGTCTCTTTCCACCAGCATCAACAACAAAAGAGCTTGGGGTTTCTAAATAAAGTGTCTAGAGAAAACTGATATGTGCATTGCACTCATTATGTTGTTAATAATGCATTTTTAGATGGAGTTAATATTTTATGGGCTGTTAATAATATATGTGTTTAGGGAAATGCATGCATTCTACAGAAGGATGAGAAAGTTATAAACTTTGAATCTCACTTCTTTGTATCACAGGGCAGTTGTGACATATATTTGCCAGCACCTTGCCCAGTTTTTATCAAGTATAAAGCACCTCCACTGATGAAACCTGGAAGGTTCAGAATTCAGGAAGCTGTTTCTGCTTTCTGGTCCAGGTTGTTGCTGTCAGGACCTCCTCTTTTGCTTAACCACCACTCATGTCCCTCACAGACCTGAACACGTTAATGCTGAGATATCCACTAAAAGAACATCTTAGCACCGATGAAGAATCATGGCCTGGGGCATGTGACTGGCACTGATCTGCAGGTGTGTATTAGAAGCCTTTCTCAGCTGGGCACAGTGGCTCACACCTGTAATCCCAGCACTTTGGGAGGCCAAGGTGGATGGATCACAAGGTCCGGAGATCGAGACCATCTTAGCCAACATGGTGAAACCCCATTTCTACTAAAATACACAAAATTAGCTGGGCATAGTGGTGCGTGCCTGTAGTCCCAGCTGCTTAGGAGGCTGAGGCAGGGGAATCGCTTGAACCGAGAGGCAGAGGTTGCAGTGAGCTGAGATCGCACCACTTTATTCCAGCCTGGCAACAGAGAAAGACTATGTCTAAAAAAAAAAAAAAAAAAAAAGCCTTTCTCATTTTTGAAACCTATCCATCTGACAAAGGACTGACATCTAGCATCTACAAGGTACCTAGACAAATTTACAAGAAAAAAACCAAGCAACCCTATTAAAAAGTGGGCAAATGATGTGAACAGACACTTCTCAAAAGAAGATATACATGAGGCCAAAAAACATGTAAAAAAGCTCAACATCACCGATCATTAGAGAAATGCAAATCAAAACCACAGTGAGATACCATCTCATATCAGTCAGAATGGCTACTAATAAAAAGTCAACAAACAACAGATGCTGGCGAGATTGCAGAGAAAAAGAAACACTTTTACGCTGTTGGGAGTGTAAATTAGTTCGACCATTGTGGAAGATGGTGTAGCAATTCCTCAAAGACTTAGAGGCAGAAATACCATTTGACCCAGCAATCCGATTACTGGGTATATACCCAAAGGAATGTAAATCATTCTATTATAAAGATACATGCATGTGTATGTTCATTACAGCACTATTCACAGTAGCAAAGACATGGAATCAACCCAAATGCCCATTAATGATAGACCAGATAAAGATAATGTGGTACACATACACCATGGAATACTATGCAGCCATAGAAAGGAACTAGATTATGTCCTTTGCAGGGATGTGGATGGAGCTGGAAGCCATTATCCTCAGCAAACTAACTCAGAGACAGAAAACCAAATATCACATGTTCTCATTTATAAGTGGGGCTGAATGATGAGAACACATGGACACATGGGTGGAAGAACACACAATGGGGCTGGAGGAGAAAGAGCATCAGAAAGAATAGCTAATGGATGCTGGGCTTAATATCTAGATGATGGGATGATCTGCACAGCAAACCACCATGGCACATGTTTTTCTATGTAACAAACATACGCATCCTGCAAATGTACCCCTGAACTTAAAATACAAGTTAGGGAAGAAAAGAAGCCTTTCTCACCTCTTAGAATCGGATTCAAATGTAGCAGCAATTTCTGCTCAGAATTTGAAAAGGGTCTGCCTGTCCCATTATCTTTGACTTTGAGGAGAGAACTCGAGCAATGTTCGCTTTTCTAGATGGAGTGAGACACAGAGGGAAGAGGATGAGAAATAGCTGGTGATGTAAGGGAAAAACTAAGCCCTGATGGCTGGTGACACTGGAGTGAGGAGAATG
Source organism: Cebus imitator (assembly GCF_001604975.1). NCBI lineage: Eukaryota > Metazoa > Chordata > Mammalia > Primates > Cebidae > Cebus > Cebus imitator. The sequence continues at coordinate 6,289,144 of NW_016107422.1, read as the reverse complement.
TCCTGATACCCGGAGGTGCCAGTTTCTAGGGAGGAGAATCATGACATACCCCTGCCCGCAGGTTGCTTTCAGTTTAGTTGAAACATCACACCCTCCACGATTCCCACATCATAATAAACCTACATCATGATAACCCCACGTAATCCTTCCTTATTCTGCTAAAGATGCAACTTTCCAAGGCAAATATTTTTAAATTTTATTTCCCTAAAGCTTTGAGGGATCCTATTCTATAATTTAAGGCTTTTGGGGTCAGTAGAATTACTGAACATTTTAGTGAAACCTGAAAATCTGTGTCTTTAATTCTTAGACACATGTACACCATCTGCAGCATGATATCTACATAAGAGCTCAGAGTTCAGGAGGGAAACACACGTGGATGAATGCTCCGTCCCAACCCACCAACATGAAATACCCTGTGTGAGTTACACGTGGTCTCTGGCTTACTCCATCTCCTCACGTACAATGGGGACTATTCAGGGGAAGCGCGTCACATGTGCATGCTTCTCTTAATTCAGAGATGAGCTTGGGGAGGAAGACAGAGGACAATTTCACCAGCAGTTGAATGACTGCTCATCATTCCACTCCAGCCTCTGCCCTGGAGGCAGGACCAGATGGGAGATGTAAACCTACGTATGGTTCCCTTGCTTCCCAAAGCAAGGCCGTCTTCTCATGCCGATTAAGTCTAATATTTTAAAGGAAATACCTCTTATACATCACATCTCCCATCCACGCCAACTTCATCTGGTGCTCAATCGATCTGTTTCAGAGCTGGAGGAAGCTGTCTGGGTGAGCTGACCTGTACAGAGATATGTTAGTCTGTCTTCAAGATGACAGTTAGGGGACTGTAACTAGTGATTCTGATTTCATCATATTCCAATTGCATCTGGCTTTGAAAACGGTGACTAACACCCACCAACCTCTGGCCCCTATTAAAAGGAAGTCAGTCCGGAGCCTACCTACTGCCCAGCTCCCAGGGCTCTCCTGAGAATAATCAGTGTGGATTGGCCATGAGTCTTAAATGCATAAGGAACAGCTGTTCATTTGCCAGGAGACATTTTCCCTCAGAAAAGAAAGTAATGGAGAAACCTCACAAAATAAAAAAGGGGCCATTGAGCCCTAAAACCTACTCACTTAACATCTTTCATGACACAGTTGTCTTGAAAACCAGGCCTTGTGGGGGAGTGGGGAGTGATTTTCTGGAATTCCATGAGCATATCAAGAGCTCTGCCTATGGGCCTAGGTCCCAGAGGCCCAATATGCCCAGGGCAGAGAGAATTCAGGATATAACCTGGGGAGATATCCACCTCCACCAGCTTGGTTCTCCAGCAGGTTTCCATCCCCTTCCATGGCATGTGCAGGAAGGTATCAGGTGGCTCCTGTAGACCACAGGGGTAGATGGGGAAGGTAGCTGATGGTACTGGTTGCCTAACTTACCCAGCATTGTGCCAGCACCAGCAGAGTCCTCCTCCAGCCCGGGGCTGCAAACTAGACGACAGAGCCTTGGGTTTATGGGAGTCATGGCTGACCTCAGGGGGACACATAGTCCTTGTGAATGCAAAGGTGGAGCACAGTCAGCAAGCTGAGAGTTCCCCTGCTGTAGACTTGAGTAGCAGTCTACAGATGCCAGTAGATTGGGCAAGGGACCCTGTCACCACTGAGGACAGCAAAGGTCCCATGTTAGTCGACTTGGGGTACCATAACAAAATACCACCAACTGGGTGGCTCAAATAACAGGAATGGATTTCTCACAGTTCTGAAGGCCAAGATGTCCAAGATCAAGGTGCTGGAAGAGTAGGTTTCATTCTGAGGTCTCTTCTCTTGGCTTGTAGGCTGCTATCATCTCACAGGGCCTTTTCCTTGTGTGCTCTCGGAAAGAGACAGAGGCAGAGGCAGATGCAGAGACAGAGAAGGCTCCTTGGAGTCTTTTCTTATAAGGACACTAATTGTATCAGATCAGGGCGCCACCCTTATGACTTCATTTAACCTTAATTACTTTATTTAGAGGCCCCATCTCCAAATACAGACAATCACACTGGGGATTAGAGCTTCAACATATAAACATTCAGTCCATAGCAGTTCCATTGCTACCCAAGGACCTGGACACAGAGCTGAGACTCTGTCCCACCCATCCCCTCCCCAGGAAGCCCCATCATGAAGCTAGCCACAAGCTTGGGAAGGAGGTGGTAGTGGCAGAACTCGGAGAGGCCAAGTGTGAGCCTCAGCAGGGCTTCACTTCAAACTGATGGGACATGTACATGAAATGGAACTGTTTGATTCAGGAGAATGCTTGGCGGGGGTGCGATTTCCAAAGTGATTCAGTCCCACGTGTGGGCTGCTTTAGCCACTGACAGCACCTACAAAGGATTCAGATGAGACAAGAGGCTAACTTGCTGTCCCCAGTTAGCAGTAGGGTGGAAGCTCCTAAAAGGGCCAGGTCGGGAATGGGATATGAAGAGGTAACAATTGATATTTGCATGAGTTGAGGCTGCAGTGATCCAGCAGGAACACATAAAGTCCATGACGGGTGACTGTCACTTGGTTAGTGCTTAGAAAAAAACAAACATAAGCTATTATTTTGAGAAATGTTCAGAATGTGCCCTGGTTTCAGCAGTTTTCTGCTCAGGTTCTTGTCTCTGTTTAGAGATTGTTCAGCAACCGATCAGAAAACACTTCCTGTGCTGAGAGGGTGGGTGGAGGGGGAATATTAATCAACTGCTAATTGATAATTAGGGTTGATACACCCCGATCAGAAAAAAATGCTTCAATGATTCAACATGCAGCACCATCTGAATCAATGCTGCCATCTAGAAACACTGGTGTCCACACACCTCAGTTCAATCCATGAAAACGCATTTGTTTTCCATTGTAAAGAGCTAGGCTCAGTCTTTCGATGCAATGTCACATGCTACCAAAAAAAAAAAAAAAAAAAAAAAAAAAAAAAAAAAAAAAAAAAAAAAAAAAAAAGAAAAGAAAAAATAACCAATAACAGACAAATATTCTGAATTGTTCTGTCATTTTGATTTAACAAACATGTCAGCTGAGAGAACAAGACTGGGTATTTTAATTATGTCAGCATATAATAATTAAATCTGGCTTTACTCGCCTTTGGGTATATTTTTAAACAAAAACAAACACAAAACCTCTGTCTATGCAATCAGTAGCTTTTAATGTTAAGCACATATTTGGCAACGTGTACCCGGTAAGCGGGCTGTCATCACTAATTCCTTTGGTACCCATGTGATAACATCAGTCAAGAGGAACCATAGTGGATATAACACAAAAGTGTGGGTTTCTTTCTTTATAAATCGGCAGCTGTGAAAAGATTTATAATTTCCCTCTCACTGACATCACTGGGCAGGTAAAGCAGGCAGCCCCACTGGCTTTGATGAAAGGATATTACCCGGCGTATGGAGTTAACATGGGTGACAGTTGTAATATCTTTTCCCTGATGTTAGTTACAGCTGTTGTACCATTTCAGGCATGTCAGGAAAGTAGAGATGTTTAAACAGAGGAAAAATGCTCTGAAAGTCATCAAAAGGACACTTTTTCCAATGCCATTCGCTCTTGGTGCTATTTAATAAAAATGATTTAAAGACATTCATTTATTTTTTCTCAGTGGCAATTCAGATCATAAGCTGCCTTTTCTTTCCTTTTAAGCTTTGATAAGAATAACCCGGCATTTTTTAAGATTCTAGAGGCTGGTCCGGTCTCTTCCTCCCCTCTCCGCTCTGCAAGCTCCTGATGCGCAAAGATCTAAGAGATGGGCCACGGGTTGACGCCATGTTGCTGCCTGCACCTTGGCAGCTCATGGCCGCATTCAGAATGTGTATGGGAAAACCTCAGAGAAGGAAGAAAAATAGAAGGATTCCAACCCCCCTGCCCAACACGCACTCCAGGCAATTACTAAGACCGTCTCTTGGGGGTCTCAGGATCAAAACGGTGCCTGAGGCAATTGACATGACTTGAAAAAAAATCCTCGAATTTCAGAAGTGACACACCAAAGTCGAGGCTCCATTCCATGTGGCTGAAACATCTGTGTGAGCAAAGGAGTCCCCCACTCCCAAACAAGCAGCGACTGTGGGGAGACAGGGGAGATCTGATGGAACAGCAAGGGACTTCCAGGCAGCCTGCTCTCCTGCCTGAGTAGGGAAATGTTCCATCAGCATGGGACACTCAGGAGAAGGCTGGGGAGATTTCCAAAGCCATTCAGTCCCCGGTATGGGCTGCTCCAGCCACTGACAGCCACTTCCAAAAGGTTTCTATTAGAGCTAGACATTTGTGGGTAATTATCAAGTGTTGATAAAAGCACATATACAGTGGACTCTATAATGTAGACCCCTCTGCTAATGAGCTCATTTTAATCACCGAACAGACTATTTCCTTTGCTTTTAATGCTCATGCAGACACACTCACACAGACCCACAGTGGAGCATTTTTCTTGTATTTCCTGAACCCAGAGCTCTCACGTACCAACTGTCAGATACCTCCTGTTGGGCGACCACCCCACCCTACTTCCTCCTCTCTTGCTCTGCCTCCAACGTGCCTCCTAGTCAGACCGTTGGTCATTTGATGCAGTCAGAGACCAGGCCATTGCCTGCAGCTTTTATACCAAGTGTTGAAATGGGAGAGCTTAAGGCATCAAAGTCTCAACTGCTGTCCCACAACTGGCTGTTTCACAAATAGTTCCTTCAAAGAGCCCTGTTACAACGGAGCAAACATTTGCTGACTCACTCAGGGAGCGCGCGAACCTCCAGGAAGTTTGGTTGGCTCTAGACACTGTCTAACAAAACCAAGGCAATTGTTTTTCCATTATTCCATTACCGGCTGGCAGAGAAAACAACCAAAATAGAAATTGCTCCTTCGACATGAAGTCAGGGAGACCACAGTGAGATGGCCTGGTGCTGTGGCCACCTGGGCACCTCACATTATTTCAGATGTTTCTTGGTCTAAGCTCATGAATATCCTCTAACCATCTTTACCCCTTACTGCTGGCTATATCACTGAAGAATTGTTTTAGGCCAGAACTGAAACAGACTCAGATGTAAATAAATCTATTCCAGAACAGAATTTAATGATTGAAGTTACAATGGCAAATTCTATTTAGAATTTTCCAAATCCTCAAAGTATTCCCTGAAGTCTGATTTTAATAACAGAATTCAGAAAATGGGTAACCAGCTCCTGTGTGAAATATAAAGGACAGCGGCTAGGATTCTTCAGGGCTTTCCTTTTGTATGAATTATAATATTATTACAATATATCTCTGCTAACATTTTTCATAACAAAAAAGAAATACTGGCTATCTGAAATTCCTTTCTCAGCATTGAAAGACAACTATAACAATAACAAGCAAAAAAAAAAAAAAATTAGTGCAACAGACACCCAAACCTTAGTTTCCAGCTTTGTCCTGAGCTAGCTGCCCAGAGGAAAGACCAGCTCACACCAGCTGTCATATACCTCCCCTAATTCTCCATCCTAGTCACCTTAGCTAAGACCTGCTCTCAGAAGTACATGACTCAGTGGCATTTCCTCTCAAACTGATGTTTGTTTATTCTTTAGATTTTAAGGTTGGGCATTGGATTTGCAAAGGGGATGAGGTTCTTTGCGGGCATTTTTGAAGGTTGGCTCCAACAGGCATTCCATTCTCTCTTTAAATGTCAAACAACATAAATCCACTTCTTGAAAAGTGTTATAGAACAGTCTAGAAGTGGTTGGGCCCTGAGTTTAAATGATTGATTGGGAAAAGCTTTAGGAACTCTCTGAGGATGTTGAAAAATAAGAAGAGATGTGCTGGGAGTTTGAAACCAGCCTGGGCAACATAGGGAGACCCTGTCTCTTCAAAAAATTAAAACATCAGCCTGGCTAATTTTTGTTATTTCTGGTAGAGACAGGGTTTCACCATGTTATCCAGGCTGGTCTTGAACTCCTGGGCTCAAGTGATCCTTCCATCCTGGCCTCCCAAAGTGCTGAGATTACAGGCATAAGCCACCATATCTTGCCATGTGCAGGATCTTTATCTGGAAAGACTGTCCTTAACTAATATCATATATTTGATTTAAATGTTTTTTAAGAAATCACTTAAAGTATAAATAGAAATTCAGTGTGACATCCTGGAAGAGACTTAACGAGTTCAAGAAAGTAGAAATTAACCTGAAGGTAAGCTTGTTACCCTGCCGAAATGGTTTCTGAGAATGAGAAGAACATAAAATGAAGGAATTTATGAAGCACCCTATTTACATTGGCTGATTGTTGTTGTAGCAGTATGCATGAGTTTAATGGTCTTGTGTAGCACTCACTACAAAGTTGAGGGATTACAGGAGGAGCAACTCACAGCCCTTGTGCTCTTAGGTTTCCCAAGACAGTCTTAACTTCCACCTCTACTTAGAATAGAAAACACTCATGACGTGTTTGCTTTAGGCTAGCGATTCTTCTAAGCCTTCAACACTCACTGACTTATTCAATTCCCATAACAACCATATGAAGGGAGCACTATAATTGTCTGCATTTTGTGGCTGAGGAAACAAAGGCAAGGTTAAATAACTTGCTGTGCCAGATATTGATTATATTCTCTCTCCCCTCCAAATTCACCCTTTTTGCCTGCTCTGTTAAAATGGAACCAGGCCCTTTAAATATTTTCCCTTAGCCAGCTGACACAATGTTAGGCTTTGCCAGTAGAGCATGCTAGAGAGAAACTGAGAGAGAGAAACTGTGGGAGAAAAGCGTGCAGCTTCCCAGAGATAGTGCATTTGCTCAGCCAGCTCCAGCACTAGGCCCTGCAGGTGGCAAGTGGCTAGCAGCACTCATGGCCAGCTGCTTCCCCAGCCCCCTCCCTGAGGTGGTTTTGCAGCAGTGCCTCCAAGGAGATGGCTCCCTGTGCATCCTAGAGGGCAGATCTCTGGCAAGTTCCAGTGAGACTTTTAGATTTTCAACAAGGTCCATTGGCATGCCACCACAAAAACTTCTCCATCACCTCCAAGTCGCTGCGGTTCCCTCTCAGCCCAGGGCCAGGAGGGACACTCTTTCTAGGACTCCTTGTATCTGCTGTACCCACCTATATTCTTTCTTTGCTACTTTCTGCCAACCTTTACTACTCTAATCTGCTATTAGGGTGAATGATTAAAGATATTAAACTTTTCCATTCAAATGACTGTGTGGTTTCTCTTTCCTAGTTGGACCCAGACGGACAGCCTTGCCTAAGGCCACATTCCAGGGAGCAGCAGCCAAGATTGGAAACCAGGCAGCTGGGTTCCCGAGCTTCCATGCTTGACAGTGTTGTCAGACCCTTGTGTGGGCAGGAAGGCACAGGTCTAATGCAGTGCGTGCTGATGTGAGGTCTCTAGTTCATATTGAAAGAAGGCAGAGAGGACATGGTGTCAGGAGAGAACCCCAGGGTGGGATTTTAAACAGTTTGCAGCAGATGGGTAAGAGAAAGGCATTTCAGAGAGGACAGTATGTATAGCAGTGGGAGGAGGGAAGGAAGGGTGACAACTTCAGGGAAGGACAGAGGTGTCACCGGGCTCCTTCTCCATCCCCAAAACTTTCGTTTCATTCCCAGGGAGAATCCTGGTAAGATTTGGAGTCTTCAGGATCCTAAATCTTGCTCTCAATGGTTTTCCCAGCTTTTCTCTTACCAGCTGTCTACGAGGCAACATTCCCCACTGGAGCATCTAGAAGCACAAGGAATTCCATGGCGGTCAGAAGCGGAAGAGGATGGGGAGCAGGTCGGTGGTACCTGCTGGGCCTTGGGCAGCATTTTATACCTTATGTTCTCTATCTTGGCCGTCTACTTCATAACAGAATACATAACAGGGAAATACTTGCATGTTTATAATAATTGCATTTATTTCCACTTGTATTGTAAAAACTAGCTTGTTCTTAGCTCCCCAAACACACATATTTATAAATAATGTAAATTATAAACATTTGGAAGAACGGATAAGCAAAGTTGGAGCCATTAGGCTATTTCTTAACAAAACAACTTTTTTTTTTTTTAATGGGGCAGGGCATGGAGTGTTGTAGAAAACACTGAAGTTACCTTAGAGCTTCCATAGAAATGGATTCTTTTCCCTAGTGAGGAATGGTGCTGCGGGTGGGGGTGGCTGAGGGCCACTCTGACTGTTCCAGGTCACAAAGGGATGGGCTGTTTGTTCCACAGCCTCGGGCATTGCACCCACTGGTGTCCAAGCCAGTCTCTAGCATTGGGTGGTGCACATGATCAGAAAGTTGTAAAATATACTCTATGATGACCCACATTTTTGCATTTGCATAACGGTCAGGTGTTGGGATTGGTACTTAAAAGGAGATGGATTTGGATCCCAAAGGTTTGATGTAAAATATTTCCCAGGGATCTAAGCAAACTTGCTTCTGTAAGGCCTCTCTGATTGGCAGGAAACAGCAGGGGAGAAGAAATCAGAAGCAAAAGGTACAATTCAGAAGCAGAAACACGAAGGGGACTGGATCTAGTGGGTTACATCGAGGGGGTTTCCCCACAACAGATTGCTGGCCAGTTTCCTCGAGGATTATTGTTTATGTTTGGCTTGGGCAGTAATTCAGGAAGTGATGTTTTCCTTTACGGAAAAAAAATCAAAAGTAAAATAAGTGTTTTCCCATGATGAAGATAATGCTAAGTTTAATGGGTTATCCGGCATGTGAAGTCCTCCCAGGTCCGGGTAGCACGGCCAGCAGCGCAGCCTGTGGCTAGACCGCATTCCTTTGAAGGAGTTGGTCCAGCAGTTGCTAGAGAAAAAGGGAAACAAAGATGTCAAGTTCAGATTCGGCATCTGTGCCCCACACACATCACACCTGCTGGCAACGCGGCCATTACCTTTTTGAAGACTTCGGCACGGAGTCTGTTACTTTGTAAGATCACCCTTTTCCTTTGTTCTTCTTTCTTCTTTTTAACTTCCGGCAAGTTATTATAGATTCTGAAACAGATTCGGAAAACATTTGGGATGGTAGCTGACAGCGGGCTCCCGCCGTGGGGCTGCATCCCGGCCTGTCGGCAGGCTCGTACATTTCAAAGGGAAGACCACTGCTTATGGGCTAGCTCTCGACTGCAGGATGCCAGGACAAAGGGCTTTCCTGACCATACCCAGAAGCCGCTGCAAGGCAGGGGATGGCACTTTGTCCAGTCCCACCAGGGGCAAAGCTGGAGAGGCCAGCTGCTTATTTAGCAGTCAATGTTTCTGTCCCTCCATTCTCTATGATAATAACTTAATCATAAAATGAAGGATTCTAAACCTACTGTTTTAGTATTCTGACAGTAAACTTGTTTCCAAATACCTTCTTACCACTCAGTGTTTGCCTTCCTGTGACTTAGAAAAAGAACAACAAATAAATGGAAGTGGCAGGAACTATAATACTGGAATAAAACACATATGAGTGTGTGTGCTTTTACCTCTCAATCTATTGCACTTTTAACTGAGGGCCCAAAGGATCTTCCTCTGGACACTTCTTTTCTATTTTCTAGCAGACTCTTCATGTTCTGATGCCAGCTAAATTTCACTATAATCCACGGACACATCAGAGTCACTGTAGCCTGAGCATTTGGGTTGCTGTATGTGTGACGCTCGGCTAAAACATCTTTCTCTCTCTTGTGTTTGAAAGCCAGACAAGATATAGATGAGATGTTCCACCATTAAAATGATAAGGACAATGTAGAAAAATGATGATGACAGTCCTTGCTTAGGTGTTGGGCACTAGGCTTGAATTGTTTGACATGAATTATTTCATTTCATCTTCACCACAGTTGGAAGAGGCATATAGTGTCCCACGGTTATATAAATGAGAAACCCAAGCTTCAGTGAGATCAGGAGACTTATAGGAAGTCCCTTGGCTGGCTTGCGGTGGGCTGGGATTTGAACCTTGATCTGTTTGACTCTTACTATACAACGCTATCACTCAACCATATGACATCAAGCTAAGAGTGAGATCCTGGAAATGCTCGTGCCTAGCATAGTGTCTAGCATCCTGTAGGCATGAACATGGGTTGAATGAATGCATGAAAAAATGAACACATAATTGCCACATTCAGGAATGATTCTAGAAAGGACTAGGAGGAAAACTGTAAGGGAGTTTGTAGGAAAACGGGCATGTCTCAAAGCTCTGCAGTGGGCATTTCCTCCAATCCGTATAGACTGACCTTTCTGATACTGACCATCTCAATCACCTGGCAGAGTGGCTAATATCAGGTGTCAACTTGATTGACTTGAAGGATTCCTGGATGGCTGGCAAGTTATTGTTTCTGGGTGTGTTTTTGAGGGTGTCACAAGGGAGGCTGGCATTTGAGTCAGTGGACTAGGAGAGGAAGACCCACCCTCAATGTGGGTGGGCACCATCTAATCAGCTGCCAGCATGGCTGGAACAAAGCAGAAGAAGGCAGGGCAACCTTGCTTGCTGGGTCTTCTGGCTTCCTTCTTTTTCCATGCTGGATGGTCCTTCTCCTGCCCCTCCTGCCCTTGGACATCAGACTCCCAGGTTCTTCAGCCTTTGGACTCTTGGACTTGCACCAGTGGCTTGCTGGGGGCTCTCAGGCCTTTGGCCACAGACTGAAGCCTACGCTGTTGGCTTCCCTGGTTTTAAGGCTTTTGGACTCAGACTGAGCACTACTGGCTTCTCTCTTCCCCAGCTTGCATATTGTGAGACTTTGCCTTGTGGTCTTGTGAGTCAACTCCCCAAATAAACTCCCTTTTTTATATATATATATCCTATTAGTTCTGTCCTTCTGGGGAACCCTGACTAATACATCTGGGAATGCTAAAATTAAGGCTCCTAGGTCCTGTTGGATCTAATACTTCTGATTCAGTATTTTCTTAAAAGAACTTCCATCTATACAACGGACCACTCTGCAGACAGTCAAAACCAACAAGGAAAATAATCTGTTTGTCACAGAAGGGACTCACAGACACAAAGTGAAAAAGCAAGCTATCGAAAGATAATGAGTAGTATGATACCATTCACAGCTAAAAGTCATTTAACTATATATGCACAAATAAAAGTCTACTTTAAGGCAAAGAGAAAGGCCTGACAGAATCCACAGGCGAGATCACTGTGGGTGTATGAGGGGCTGGGGCGGGGCAGGGAAAGCGGACTGGGAACGGGAAGGGGAACCGCTGTTCATGAGGGGACTTCAGCTTTATCTCCATTGTTTGCATGTTTCAAATAAATATGTAATTAACAATATAATTAATAGCAAAGAATACAAAAAAAAGGAAAGCTCCACGTGATTCTGTGGGTGAGCCAGAGTCAGAGCCCACCCAGGGTACAATCCACAGAGCAGAGCATAAACCCAATTGCCAGATCCACCAGAAGAGACCAGCTTGGGGAAGCAGATGACTCGAAGTGCAACATCACCTAGCCCACTTGTACTGTTTGAGCCTCAGTTTCCTCTTCAGTAAAATGATAGGGCAATACTCTCTGACTACTTATGCTGCTTTGAGATCTATTATTTTAATTGCTTAGTTTGCAAGGCTCCATAATGGTGGCTTTGGGTTTGGGGACTGGAAGGGGAGGATTTGGCTGAAAATTTTCAGTAAATTGAAAAGGGAATGGTTCTGGCATGAGGTATATGCAACTTTGTACTTCTGAAATACAAGTCTTAAAGCCCAGTGGCCCTTTAAAAACCCCAATTAGAATGCTACGAATCAGGTCTTTAATGGGACGTCTCCCTTTTCCTCGTTTTCACTTCCTTATTTACAAAGAGGCTCCCAATAGATGATCAAAGTTATCTAATCACCGTGGAAATAATATAATCATAGCAAAAGCAGAAATTGTATGCCTGAAGTGGAGAGAAAAGTATTCTTCCTATTTCAATGGTTTCTTTAAGTGTGCTATCAATTTGATTTAATTATTATAATTCCTCCCTGTGCTAGATATTTTATTACAAACTAATGACATTTTACTTGCATGAACTTGGCCAACACTGCTGAGCTATTACATTTTGGTTAAGAGGCCAGATCTCAGAAAGAATGGCAGCCTTTGTGTGCACCAGATTGGTGAGAATTACTGGGAGTCTTGAACAGCCACCAGCCAAACAGAATAGGGAGGATGTCCTGGCAGCATGGCTGCCAGGTCTGCTGGAGACGGAACACCAGGAAACCCAGCTCATGGCCCCTCCAAGTCTCCACTGGCTCCCAGGTGCCATCTGCCTCCAAGTTTGGATCCTTTCCTTCAGTTCCTGCCACAGTCCAGACCCTCGGGAGAAATAGCTTCTCTCCCCATCATAAAATTGCCTTCAAAGGTGCAGTGGCAAATAGCTCCTGCCCAGAGTGACAATGGGAATGTGCAGGAGTTCCAGCTCAGAGTCTGGGAATCTCTTCGAGACCAATTACTGGATTGGTTCAGAATCCAAGACCTACCACTTTCCTAAGGTTTTTCCAAGAGCAGCATTAACATTCTAAAGCACACTTCAACTACCATACTCACTTTAGCCATTTTATCAGATTTGCAGCCAAAAAGACCTCAGACCTTAACCATGGACCCAGAAGTGGTGGTCCCATTGGAGGGCACTTGAATCCACCTGACCAGCCCACCCCACCACTAACTTCTTTGCACACCACACAATAACCAAGTACCTCTTAGATCGCATATGCATCTCCTTCTCTGAAATGCACCGTTCTTTGGGTTTAAACAAGTTATCTGGAAAAAACAGAAAGATAATTAAGTTCAGAAGGCATAGAATCTCGCATATTTCCAGAGAAACACTGTGGTGGATTTAGTACATACTCTGCATTTGATCCTTATTCTACGCCATATCCTGAGTCTAAGCAGGACACTGTAGAGACTGATGGACCGTAAGTGGTTTTACTGACAATTGGCCAACAACAGGGCTGGTCTTGATAATAGTTAAATAAGAACATGAAGTACAATGTTAGCATCTAACCTACTTTATGGAGAGCAGCACCTCTGAATGCTTCCTTTAGCAATAGAGTCATGGTTTTCTGAGGAGAGTGCCAGAGTTGCAAGGTCACTGCATTCAATAGAAAAGTCCCTCCACTAGGTCGGTGAGGCCTCTAAGGACAAGGAAATCCCCCAGCTATCCCTAGAGCATTTTGTAAGAAGGAGGTTTCACTGTTGTCTACAGCCCTCCATCAGAGCTGCTCAGCCTCTACAAGACGAAGACCACCTTGCCCCTTTCCTAAGGTCGGGAAAGGTAACGAACAACAACAAATAATTGTGTGTGCTCAGTATTCTTTAATTAAGAAAGTACACAGTAGCTAAAAATCACTATGAGACTGGGATTCTTTTCATTCTAAGTACGTATCTCTAATCGTAATGATGTTCACAGATGGTGCACTTAAAAATGGTGTGTGTTTTAAAAAAAAGTGTATGTCCTTTTGCAAAAGGTGAAAGGGGACTGTTGCAATTACTCATTTCCCACGAGACACTCAGCCATGTAGATTAACAAAGGAATATGTAAATGCTGTGGGGTGCCTCTTGCATGGGGCTATGTTTGAGCAACTGCCATGCTTCCTAAAACACCTGGGCAGTAACCTGCTCACCCAGCAGAAGCAGACAGGCAACTTAGCCCCTTGCCAAGCAGCAGAGTTGGAGTGGGTTTCCCGTGATCCCCAGTGAAGCCCTGGGTGTTTCTATTCATCTCCTCTCAACCCGGGCCTGTCCCTTTGATCATCAATCCAGTGGAGCAACCAAATATTTCCCAGGCTTGAGAATAGACAGAATTTTCTAGGAATATCTAAGAAGGTAGGATAGAACCAAGGATCCTAAGAAATTTCTTCGTCTCTGGAGAAACATCACACAAAAACAGAGTGGCTGAGCTTGTCCCCTGTCTGGTTATTCAAACATGAAAAAGAATATGGCAGCATCATTTAACTTCAAAGACAAGATTCAAAGGAGAAATGAGGGAATCATTTATTGGGGAAGATCCAAGATGGCCGTTTAGGAACAGCTCGGAGTTGCAGCTCCTAGTGAAAGCGCAGAGGGTGAGTGGATGCCGCATTTTTATTGCCCATGGACCAGGAGATTCCAAGGTGGAGGAGCCCCACGGGTCACCAGCAGGCTGTTTTGGCCGGCGGGGTTCTTTTGGCTGGCATGGCTGCTTTGCCCCGTGCCACTGCTTTGTCGGTGCCCCGGCCGGCGGTTCTCCATACAAAATACACTGGTCCAGGTGCCCTTTTGGCTGGCAATTGGAGCCCTGAGAAGTCACACATTCATCTGATTAAAGAGGGGACTGAACAGGGAGCCAGGCCAGGAGGTTTGTGGGCAAAAAAAAGCACCACGAATCTCAGTGCTGCTGTTTAAGCTGGCACAGTGAGTTGCCGCAGGGGAAATCACACAGATCCCGGCGCCTTTTTAACATGCGACTGGAACACCTGGGATAGAGTCGACTGTTCAACTAAAAAAGAAAAAAAAGGCTCTGAGGCAGGGAGCCACGTGATCAGGCATGGCTGGTCCCACCCCCACAAAAGAACAGCAATCAGAAACTCTCTGGATTGAGAGTTTCACAGCAAGCACAGCTGAACCCGGGACCATCCAGCTCTGTGGGGGAGGGGCGTCCACGATTATCGAGGCACTCCACCACTACGGAGGTAGTCCGCCATTGCTGAGGCAGCCTGCCATTGCCAAGGCAACCCGCCATTGCTGAGGCTGCCTGCCATTGCCAAGGCAACCTGCCATTACAGAGAGAGTCCGCCAATACAGAGGTGGGCCACTATTGCCAGGGCAATACTAACTACACCCATATAAACAGGACTGCAGGGAAGTTCACACAGCAGCTGGGCAGACGGAGCTCACAGCAGCTCAGCAAAGCCTCTGCAGGCAGACAGTGAATAGGCTGCCTCCTTGCTGGGCAGGGCAGCCCTGAAGCAAAAAAGGCAGCAGCACAATGGAAACTCATAAAGAAAGCCCTAACTCCCTGGGACAGAGCACCTGGGAACAAAAAGCGGTATATGAGTTCTGCTGCAGCAGACCTAAACGTACCTGCCTAGCAGCTCTGAATGAACAACGGAGCTTACAGCTCAGCACTTGAGCTCCTATAAAGGACAGACTGTCTCCTCAAGCAGCTCCCCGATCCCTGTATATCCAAAGAGTCGCCTCATAAAGGAGAGATCAGACTGACATTTGGTGGGTATCCTTCTGGGACAAAGATAGCAGAAGAAGAAACTGGTAGTAACCCTTACTGTTCTGCAGCAGCTGCAGGCGAAACCCAGGCAAGCAGGTTCTGGAGAGGACCTCAGCAGTCCTAGAGCAGAGGGGTCAGACTGTTAGAATGAAAACTAAGAAAAAGAAATCACTTCCTCATCAACAAACAGAACGTCCACTCACAGACCCAATCTGACAGTCAGCAACTACAAAGACGACAGGTAGATAAATCCATAAACATGGGAAGAAACCAGCGCAAAAAGGATGAAAACACCCGAAACCAGAACACCTCTCCCCCTGTAAGGGATCACAACTCCTCACCAGCAAGGGAACAAGGTTGGATGGAGAATGAGTGTGATAAAATGACAGAATCAGACTTCAGAACGTGGGTAGTAAGAAACTTCTGTGAGCTAAAGGAACATGTTCTAACCCAATGCAAAGAAA
>NW_016107422.1:6270705-6273291 GCF_001604975.1 Cebus imitator | reverse complement strand
TAGAGAAAAAAGAGGGTAAAGAGGAATGAATAAGTCTCCAAGAAATGTGGGACTATGTGAAAAGACCTAATCTACATTTGATAGGTGTACATGAATGCGACGAAGAGAAAGAATCCAAGCAGAAAAATACTCTTCAGGGTATTATCCAGGAAAACTTCCCCAACCTAGCAAGGCAGGACAATATTCAAGTCCAGGAAATACAGAGACCACCACAAAGATATTCCTCACAAAGAGCAACCCCAAGGCAGATAATCATCAGATTCACCAGGGTTGAAATGAAGGAGAAAATGCTAAGGGCAGCCAGAGAGAAAGGTCGGGTTACCCACAAAGGGAAGCCCATCAGACTCACAGCAGATCTCTCCACAGAAACCCTACAAGCCAGAAGAGAGTGGGGGCCAATATTCAACATCCTTAAAGAAAAGAACTTTCAACCCAGAATTTCATATCCAGCCAAACTAAGCTTCATAAGTGAAGGAAAAATAAAGTCCTTTGCGAACAAGCAAGTACTCAGAGATTTTGTCACCACCAGGCCTGCTATACAAGAGCTCTTGAAAGAGGCTCTACACATAGAAAGGAATAACCAGTACCAGCCACTCCAAAAACATGCCAAATGGTAAAGAGCATCAACACAATGAAGAATCTGCATCAACTAATGGGCAAAACAGCCAGCTAGCACCAAAATGGCAGTATCAAATTCACACATAACAATATTAACCCTAAATGTAAATGGACTAAATGCCCCAATCAAAAGATACAGACTGGCAAATTGGATAAAAAGACAAAACCCATCGGTGTGCTGTATCCAGGAAACCCATCTCACATGCAAGGATACACAAAGGCTCAAAATAAAGGGTTGGAAGAAGATTGACCAAGCAAATGGAGAGCAAAAAAAAGCAGGAGTTGCAATTCTCATCTCTGATAAAATAGACTTTAAAGCAACAAAGATCAAAAGAGACAAAGAAGAACATTACATAATGGTAAAAGGATCAATGCAACAAGAAGAGCTAATGATCCTAAATATATACGCACCCAATACAGGAGCACCCAGATACATAAGGCAAGTTCTTAATGACTTACAAAGAGACTTAGACTCCCACACAATAATTGTGGGAGACTTTAATGCCCCATTGTCAATATTAGACAGATCAACCAGACAGAAAATTAACAAGGATATCCAGGACCTTAACTCAGACCTGGACCAAGCAAACCTAATAGACATTTACAGAACTCTCCACCCCAAATCCACAGAATATACATTCTTCTCAGCACCACATCACACCTACTCTAAAATTGACCACATAATTGGAAATAAATCACTCCTCAGCAAATGCAAAAGAATGGAAATCATGACAAAGTCTCTCAGACCACACTGCAATCAAGTTAGAACTCAGAATTCAAAAACTAACTCAGAACCGCACAGCTTCATGGAAACTGAACAACTTGCTCTTGAATGTTGACTGGATAAACAATGAAATGAAGGCAGAANATCAATAAATCCAGGAGCTGGTTTTTCGAAAAGATCAACAAAATAGACCACTAGCCAGATTAATAAAAAAGAAAAGAAAGAATAACCAAATTGATGCAATAAAAAATGATAAATGGGACATTACCACAGATTCCACAGAAATTCAAACCATCATCAGAGATTATTACAAACAACTCTATGCACATAAACTAGTAAACCTGGAAGAAATGGATAAATTCTGGACACTTGCCTCCTCCCTAGCCTAAACCAGGAAGAAGCTGAAACCCTGAACAGACCCATAACAAGGTCTGCAGTTGAGGCAGCAATTAAGAGCCTACCACCCAAAAAAAGCCCAGGTCCAGACAGGTTCACAGCCAAATTCTACCAGACATACAAAGAGGAGCTGGTACCATTCCCTCTGAAACTATTCCAAATAATCCAAAAAGAGGGAATCCTTCCCAAATCATTTTATGAGACAAACATCATCCTGACCAAAACCCGGCAGAGTCAACAATAAAAGAAAACTTCAGGCCAATATCCATGATGAACATAGACGCAAAAATCTTCAATAAAATACTGGCAACCAGATTGTAACAGCACATCAAAAAGCTTATCCACCATGATCAAGTAGGATTCATCCCGGGGATGCAAGGCTGCTTCAACATACACAAGTCTATACACGTAATTCACCACATAAACAGAACCAAAGACAAAAACCACATGATTATCTCAATTGATGCAGAGAAGGCCTTTGACAAAATTCTACAGCCCTTTATGCTAAAAACCCTCAATAAACTAGGTATTGACAGAACGTATTTCAAAATATTAAAAGCTATTTATGACAAACCAACAGCCAATATCATACTGAATGGGCAAAAACTGGAAGCATGCCCTTTGAAATCTGGCACTAGACAAGGATGCCCTTTCTCACCACTCCTATTCAATATAGTACTAGAAGTTCTAGCCAGAGCAATCGGGCAAGAAAAAGAAATAAAGGGTATTCAAATAGGAAAGTAGGAAGTCAAATTGTCTCTATTTGCAGATGACATGATTGTATATCTAGAAGACCCCATCATCTCAGCCCAAAGTCTCCTGAAACTGATAAGCAAGTTCAGCAAAGT
>NW_016107422.1:6218487-6269205 GCF_001604975.1 Cebus imitator | reverse complement strand
CACTGGGGTCTGTTGAGGGGAAATAGGGGTGGGACAGTGGGGGTTGGGGAGTTGGGGAGAGATAGCATGGGGAGAAATGCCAGACATAGGTGAAGGGGAGGAAGGCAGCAAATCACACTGCCACGTGTGTATCTATGCAACAATCTTGCACGTTCTTCACATGTACCCCAAAACCTAAAATGCAATAAATTTTAAAAAAAGGAGAAATGAGAAAAAGAAATTGGAATATTTCCTACTAAGTGGTTGTATTGACAACTGACCAAGAACAAGGTTGACCTTGACAAATTAAATAAGGGTGTGAAGTACAATGTTAGCAACTAACTTACTTTATGGAGAGCAAAGCCTTTGAATGCTTCCTTTTAGCAACAGAATCATGGTTTTCTGGGGGAAGTGCCAGGTGCAAGGTCACCCTACCCAAAGAAAAATCCTTACGCTAGGTGTGAGGCCTCTAAGGACAAGGAAATCTCCCAGCTTTCTCTAGAGCAATTTGCAAGAAGGAGCAGTGAGAAGACAACATCACCATGGAGACTGCAGTGGTCTCAGATGCCTCCCAGTACCCAGCGTCCCCAGCTCCAGGCAACACCAGGTCAGAGCCAAGGGCCACAGAAACACCCCAATGTCATTTCCAAGAAAAAAGGAAATGTCAGCTTCAGTCAATCAGGCCTTTGGGCAAGCAAATATGTGACTCTTGACAGTCACATAGGGAAAAGAAACCTTGTACAAAGAACAAGACTCAAGTCCAGCTTAGCAATCCTCATGAGCTACTCAAGATTAGGGTGAGGCCAGGGTAGACAGACATTATCCTGAGGGGATTAAAAACATTACAGATAGCTTTTGTAAGATTTTGATCATCTTGGTTCAACTGCTTGTGGTCTACTCTGGGAAGTTAGATTTTTTTTTTTTTTCCAGTTTGTTTCTTTAGAGCACCTGATACCACAACTAAGCTTTGGTTTGATTTCCAAGAGGAAACAAAAGCAAATGTGGAGCTCTCTGACACTTCCCTGTTGTGTTTTCTCACTCTGCTCAGCCTGCTGTGCCACACAGAACTTTTGATTCTGGGCCCAGCAGCCCATGTTAGGCGCAAAACAAGCAAGACTGTGTCCAAGGGGTCCTTCCCCGCTGGTGACCTCAGCCCACACCCCTGGGGAAGTATTCGCAGGTTGGATGCTGCTGACTTTGAGTTTTCCTAATGGTTCCCAAGCTTATCTGATAAGTAGCAGAGTCTTTCCTAGCCTGGAAGAAAGAGAGGTGAGGAAGTGGTTTGAAATAGAGCAAGTGCATTGCCAACAGCTCCTAGCCTCACTTTAGTGAAAGGAACAGAACCCCCTGAGCAGCTTTGGGCGCTCTGAGAGAGGGAATAGCTCACGGTTACAGAAATTGTGTTCTGGGAGCCCTGACCAAGCATTCCTCTGTTTCCCATGAAACCAATCCAAAATTCATTTCTCAGGTATGTCTTTCTTTTTCCTTCTACATTGAAAGAGCAGTTGTGTCGGTAGGGGATGCTCAGAAACAAAAATAGCAGATAATATCCTCCCTTCATGAGATTTCATTTTTTTAGGGAGAAGGTGGACAAGTCACAAACCAGCTAAAGTATCCAGCAAATGCTCTGATGAAAATAAAGCGCCATCATGTGTCAAAGGGGGACTGGGGAGGCAAGAAGGCCCCGTAGGGGAGGAGGTCTTTAAACCAAGACCTGAAGAGCAGGTGTGGGAGGATCTGGGAGAAGGGCACAATGAGCTCCTGCAGCAGGAACTGAAAGAGAGCCATCGAGGTTGCGGTGGGAGGGAGAGTGGAGAGGCGAGAGCTAAGACGACTTTGTGTCTGCACCCAAATGACGCCTTACAACTGCCTGGGGATTTTGACAAAGGTTCCTGTGTGTTGGCATTAGAATCTCAACCAAAATCTCCAGATGACTCCAACATGCCCTGCAATTGGAAACCACCCATGCTGGGCTTTGCAAACCCATTTAAGGAGCTTTGCCAGCCTGTTACTCTCTTACTTTGTTTGCCTTCAGAGTAAGAGAGATGGAGAGCCATGTGGAGTTTAAAACATGAGTTCTGATGTTCATTGCTAAAAGATGACCACAGTAGCTCTTCAAAACATGAACTAGGTGGAGGAGATACAAAAATGGCAGCAGCAAGACAGGTCAGGCAATTGCACCTGGGTGGGAAAAGATGGCTGCATGCTGGTAGCCACGGGACCCTTCTGCCCTGTACAGGTAGAAAGTGGGTTGAAGGGGCCAGGAGAGATGAATCAAGGATGGCTCCCAGGCTTTGGGTCTAAGCAACCCATTCATTTGACAATTGTTAAGTTTTTATCTCCTTGGTGCTAGGTGGTAGCACTACACACTGGGGTCTGTTGAGGGGAAATAGGGGTGGGACAGTGGGGGTTGGGGAGTTGGGGAGAGATAGCATGGGGAGAAATGCCAGACATAGGTGAAGAGGAGGAAGAGAGCCCAGGATGAGAATGAGATAAATAAGGCCTTCAGATGCCAACAGCAAAGTCTGCACAGGGTGAGAGGAGACCTCAGGAGAGAGTGGTCAGGTCCACCAGGGAAGAGGGGCAGCTGGGAAGACTCTATAGCAGGAGACACTTGAGCTGGGTCATGAAGTAGACAGAGATGTTCCCCCAATAGCCTGTAGTGGGTGGGGGTGGGTGAAAGGGCGGCCCAGGACAACACGGAGCCGGAGCCGGCTGCAGCAAGAGATGAGTCATCCGTTTCATCTCTCCCGGCCCCACAACTCAGTTTCTACTTGTGCAGGGTAGAAGGGTCCCATGGCTACCTGCGCACCCCAGTCTTCCTCAGCCTGGCTGTAGCTGCCTTCAGGACACGTTCAGCACGACCCACAGGGATTTCACTTCATGAGATGGAAACCCACCCTGCATGAGCTTTGTTAAGAAGAAAACAAACAAACAAACAAACAAACAGAGAAATCCTATCTATAAAATTACTCTTAATGGAAATTCTGCCTGTATAAAATTAAAGTGGCAGGTGAGAACACTTTTCAGCCTGCTTATGGGTATCTTGAAGATTTTCCTTGAAGTTTGATGTATTCTAATTCACTGATAGGGAGGGAAGAGGCTGCAGTTGTGTTTACCTCAAATGATCATTCAAATAGAGGAGGTTTTTTTCTCCCAATAAAATTATTAAGGTAAATTGCCCACGTCTGTATTCCTGGAAAATACTTTTTTCCCCCAAAAGTCTTTTGCACCTGCCTCATTATTGGATCCAAACTGCAGTGTCTGTTGCTAATTTAATTTGGTAAGGCCAGACTTCCTCAAGCCCTTGCTGGTGTCAAAGTCAGCAAACAACCAGGTACCAAGATTTGGGTGCTTCTGAGAGCTACTCTAGTAAGGTCAAAGTCTAAATATCCCACTAATCTCTATAAACACATGTGGGTGTTTACTGTAATGCTCACATCACTGGTATGCACACACAGGCACACACACATGCACAAGGACAAGTGTCCTGGACATTCAGACAGTTGACAGTGTCACCAGAAGGCAGCGAAGATCACCCTGCCACCAGCATGACTGGTTGTTTGTGGGGCTCGGCATTTTTTCTCCATGCAGAGCCCTTATCTACAGCTCTGACTGCAAACCTCATTTTATGTACTGAACAGGTAATCTAAATGATAATCAAGTTCACATGATTTATTAGGACAATGCCCTCCAGAAGCCTATTTTCTGAAGTCACCCTGAGCACTCTGAAGAATGTTTTAGACATTTACTTCCACTATCTTAGAAACTCCAAAACCAAGAGATAGCAGTTAGAGAGAATTCAGCAGGAGTCAACAAACCAGGCTGAATGTAGACGTCAAGTCTCTACTTCTCTGAATATCCTAATAAAGATTGGACCTTCACGAAAGAATGGAAATGGGGTGTGTTTAGGGAAACCCCCAACATGTGTGTATTCTAACATCATTAGCCTATGGATTATGCAATTTCAAAGCCACTGGGTCTCTCCTGCTGGCTGTTGGATTAATTCCAACATGGTTCTCAGGGTTTAAATCCATGGTTCTCAGGGTTTAAACTTGTACATCATTTCTGTTCAGCTCACCATGGTGGAACCTCTAATTTTCTTGATGTAGGCAATAGGGGAGTGGTCTATCTTGGACCAAATCACCCCTCTGGAAATTAAACAGCACAGGCTATACCATATGAAGGTGAGTTAACGACTCATAGGTGGTTTGGCTCTGAAGTGCTCTCATGATAAAATCTTATGCTGGATTTTCATTTTTGAAACATCCTGATGTATCTAAAATCATTCCTAGTCTTCTGTAGAATCCCACTGAATGACAGTTGCATGTGACAGGCAGCTTGTTACAGAACCCTGGTGGTGAGTGGAAGCCTCACAGATGCTGGTATTGATATGAAAGTGACGCCATGTGCCAATTACTATCCAGACACATGAGAGAGCTGCTGATATAACAATTTGGACAAACAAGGCTCTCAGACCTTTCTGGTGAAGGAACATAAAGTTAAATAAAAAATAAGCCAGAGGGTCTCCAGAAAAATCAATTTCCTTTTTCATACTCAGTTTGAGAAGCAAGGTATATAGGGCTTCCTGGTAAATGAAGGGTGGATCATTCTCTTGCACATAGAAATTTACCTTTGAGCTTGAGCTCAGAGTGGGGTCACCATCTTGGAGCTTCCATGGAAAGACAGGGTGCTATAGAGCTACTGGATGGATTTGATAAAGGGTCTGCACCCTTGGTGGGGAGGTGGTGAAGAGAAGTCCCTGCCATGAACACTGGCAGCCACAGGCCTCCCCAGATCTTCTAAGGAGAGATCCCTGATGCACTATGGCAGATGAGGCCCAGGACCAGAACTTTGTTTCCGCACCTGTAGGATTCCAGACCCCCAAGTCAACCATGTCTACGAAAAACATTTTTGGAGAGAAATGGAGTCTTGTTGTACTTCCTGAGCCCATGCTTCTCTATCTCTTGGACCCAGCAGCACTGTCCTCAGTCCCCTTCTCCTCCTGACTCCCAAGGGGTCTTCTCCTATATGATTCTAGATGTGGTTTATAGCTGTCTGCCTGACCAACTCTCCCCAAGTGGCACATGAACTCCTAGAGGACAGGAAAGTCTCTTCTAAGCCCCTAATATTCCTGGTTTTTCCCATTTGCACTCCATTCCTATGGCCAAAAGATATCCAGCGCTTAATACTTTTATTTACCGGCCGGTTACTCTTCAAGAGATCCAGTAAGAGACAGGGTTCTCCATAAAAGCTACAGGAACTGCTAAGGAAGGCTGGCATACATCATCTCCTAATTCAGGTTGCCCATAGTACCAAAGACCAATGGAACAACAAGATCCACCTGTGCAAATTCAGTTCACTCAAAGTGGACAGGATAAGAGACTCTCAAACTAACCAGATGCTTACTTAAGACCAGAAACTTACAGCATGAATCCCAGTGGAGGACTCCTGTCAGTTGCCCAAAACATGCATTTCCCCCCAGGGGAGCTCAACAGTGGCGGACAAAGTGACGCAGACTATTTTCTGCAATGAACACCCTGTTGAAGTTGAAGGCAAATCAGCTGAAAGATGGGCAGCTTCATCCAGTCTCTAGGACGTAATGATTCAAATTCTTAATTACCTCACTAAACACAATTGGAAATTCAGTTTCTTTCTTTTTACAAAAAAACAATATGAGCATTAGAAAATTAAACATCATACTTTTATGACGTATATATAATGATTTCTTTGGCTTGCCTGAGCCTCAACAACATGATAAAGTGTTCTCATGTATAAATCTAAAACCCTCAGGTCACCTTAGGCCTTTGCTTGGTGCTGTGTCCTCTGGGACAAGCTACTTGTGCTAAGATTTGGTTCCTCTGCACCCAGTAGGGGAGCAGAATCATTTTTTAAAAACTTTTCTTTTTTGAGACAGGGTCTCACTCTGTTGCCCAGGTTGGAGTGCAGTGGCACAATCATAGCTTACTGCAGCCTCAACTTTCCAGGCTCAAGGGATCCTCCTATTTCAGCCTTCCCTGAGTAGCAGGGGTTTTGTTTGTTATTTTTGTTTTGTTTTTTTTGTAGAAATGGGGTCTTGCTCTGTTGCCCAGGATGGTCTTAAATTCCTGGCCTCAAGCTGTTCCACCAGCTCATCCTTCCAAAATGCTGGTATTATATGTATGAGCCACTGTGCTTGGCCTGGACCCTTCTTTAAAGGTTTTGGAAAGACTCATGGGAATGGTTTATATGAAAGTGCTCTATTAACCACGAAGAAGCTAATAGCAATGCCAACGACCACTATTCCCCCAGTGTTCCTCTCTGCACCAGGCACCTAACCTCCAAATTCATGATTCAATTCATCCTTACAGCACCCCACTCAAGCCAGTCTTCTCTCATCTTTACGGGGGTTTTATGGGCAGGTAAATTACCTCTAGTCTCAAAGTAAGTAGGCAAGAGACCTGGGAGTTGCATACTGATGTAACCAGAGGGATTTTTATTCTCTGCAAAAAGATAAAGCGTTGTGGTTCTCAAAGGAGGGATTGTATTTTCACATAAATGTCAACATCTGTGTGGCTTCCAGTTACCCTCCAGTCCCTGAAGCAGCAGCATCAACATCACTTGGAACCTTGTTACAAATGCAAATACTCAGTCCCTATATCAGGTGATCAAAATCAGAAATTCTGTAGCTATGCTGGCGGTCTGTGGCTTCAGCAGCTTTCCAGGTGATTCTGATGTATGCCTGGGTTTGAAGACCACTGTGACCTTGATAGAATGTAGTAAGAGTGAGAAGGAAAAAAGCCAAGTCCCTACATGGGTTTTGAGCCTTTGAGGAAGTATTGCCAGATAAAATAAAGACTGCTCAGTTAAACTTGCATTTCAGATCCACAACAAATATCTTTTAGCATAAACATGGGACATACAATATTTGGGACACATTAATACTAAAAAGGCTTCATTATTTATATGAAATGCGAATTTAACTGGGCATTCTATATTTTCATTAGATAAATCTGGTAACCCTACTTTGAATGTTTACAGAGCCTCTCCATACCATGGCAACAAACAGGCCCCCTGCTGCAGGGTCCCTGAGGCTATAGTCCTAAGCAGCTGCATGTGGAGGCAATGTTGTGGAAGGCTAGCCTGTGTCCTTGTAATGCACTTAGTTCTCTGGCAGTTTATTGCTTCTTCCAGCTATTCTCCCAGCTAATTGGTATGGATGAGCCTTCCTCCTTGATCTTTTTTTTTGTGGTTATTTCACATTGTGACATCTGTGAAGACTTTCTAACAAGAACGTGACTGACTCCTTTTTTTCCAGAGGACTTTGTGCTAGGCACCAGCATGGTGGCATTGCTACAGATGCTAGGGTATACACATGGAGACAGCTCCAGGCAGGGCACATTGTTAAACAAGTTTCCAGTGAGGCAAAGCTAGCCACAGATGGAAATCTGCACTGCATCCTGCTGCCCAGAGGAACCCCAGGACCCTCAGCCATTACTTCTTGAAATTGCTCAACATAAAGGATGCAGGTAATGAGGGTAAGACCACTTTCCCACAGCACCAGATTTCTGTAGAAAATGGTAAACTGAAACTCCATTTGGGCTTTCATTAGCAAAGCATTGTAGGATCTTAAAGTAATGTTTCCAAAGCAGACTATCAAGAATTAGATAAAAACATTTCAAGGTCCAAAAGAAAATTTAGGAAAAACAGGATCAAACAAATTTAAGCAGGTTTTTTTTTCTGTAGTACTTATCAGCACTTTTAACATATACTGAGCATTGCGCACTTCGAAGAGAATACAGTATATAACAAATAACATATTTCTCAAAGGAATCTGAAGGAACTCGTTTTCCTCTGGAATGCATTGTGGTTAGTATTTGGCTAGAGGAAACCGAGAAGAAAAATGAGACCAACTAAAGGACATTAATAGCTATAACTAGTTCTCAGTTTTAAAAATTATTCGTACCTGTTACATAGAATTTAATCTGTGTGTATATATATATGTGCGTGTACGTGTCTGGTGTGTGTGTGTGTAGAGGGGGGCACACACAACCAGGCCACCTCTCATTTCTTAAAAGTGTGTATGTGTGCCATTTCCAACATGGCAGTGGGGGTTCCAATGCCTGAGAACCTATACAACTGCTGCCCCAGACCCTGGAGTTATCTTTCCTCTATATGTACCCATGCCCTAGACCCTGGTATCATGGCTACTCCATTGATACCATGCATCATACACTAGAGTTACGATCACCATGAGTGCACCTGTCAGCCAGATCTACTTCAAGAGAAATCCTCTTGGCCATGACATCCCTGGTGGTAGAAAAAGCAATCAGGAGGATCCCAGCAGCGTTTGCCACTGAAGACCCTAAGAACCCTTGCTGCTGCTGTAGACACCCACTGCCTTGGCCACTGAGGACATCTGCAATATTGGCAATTGTGAACCTCAGCTGACACCTATGCCGCTGCAACCTCATTAAAGCCAGAACTTCCACCCTCCACCCAGTATTCTTGCACTTGCCTGAAAAGGATGATTTCCTCCCCCCAGTGAAACCAGTACTTAAAACCTGGAAGAGTCGACTGCTCCATCAAATGTGCAGACATCATTGGGAGGCAAAAAGAAACAGGAAAACAACAACAAGGAAGCATAATACCAACAAAATAATATGATCATTGTCCAGTAACTGACCCCAGAGAAATGGAACTCTATGCATCATCTGACAAAGAATTCAAAATACTTGCTTTAAGAAAGCTCATCCAACTGTAAGAGAACACAGAAAAAAAAATGACATCAGGAAAACAATACATGAATAAAATGAGAAGTTTAACAGAAAGATTGAAATAATTAAAAAGAACCAAATAAAAATTCCAAAACTGAATGATATAACCAATGAAATTTTAAAAGGCAATAAAAGGAATTAACAGCAAAATTAAGCAGAAGACAGAATCTATGAATTCAAAGACTGGTTATTTTAAGATATCTGGTCAAAGGAAAAAAAAGAATGAAAATGAATGAAGAAAGCTTATGGGATTTATAGAACAGCATCAAAAGAGCTCACTTTTGCATTACAGAAGTTCAAGAAGAGCCAAGCAAAATACAGGGGTAGAGGAAGCAGCAAGAAAGGCCCTGGGAACTCACTGGATCCCCAAGCAGACCACTGCTGCCAGACATCACAGGGATCCTTCAGGAGGACAGACAGAGGTGCAGGCAAAATGTCACCAGGAGGAGGAGACCTCCAGTTGAAATTTGTAACAATTTGAACTAGTTGAGAAGCCTCCTGGCCAGAAGTCAGGGGATGGCATGAATCTTGCATGCAGGCTCCACAGGCAGGGGAAGAACTAAAGCCCTTTTCTTTCACAGGTGGGAGGCAGGTAGCCTGGGGCAAGTTCTTAGCCCTGCTTGCCCACAGTGGGAGTGAGACCAGCCCTTTGGACTGCTTGGGAGCTGGGTGAGGCCTGTGACTACCGGCTTTCCATCACTTCCCTGACAACCTGCCTGACTCAGCAGAGGGAGCCATAATCCTCCTAGGTACATAACTTCATTGACCTGGGAACCTCACCTCCCATCCCCGACAGGACCTCAGCAAGACCCGCCAAAGGAGAGTTTGAGGTCAGACATGCCTAGTCCTGTCCCCACTTGATGGTCCTTCCCTACCCACCCTGGTATCAACTACAAAGAGCATATGCTCTTTGAAGTTCTAGAGCTCTGCTCACTGCTGGTTCCTCTCCATTACACCACAGCTGATGCTCTCTGGGAAGTGCCACCTCCCAGCAGGAGGCCAACCAGCACAAAAATAGAGCATGAAACCATCAAAGCTAAGAACCCTCACAGAGTCCATTTCTCCCCCTTGCCACCTTCACTGAAACACATGCTGGTATCCATAAATGGTTAACATCACAGGACTCTGTGCAGACAACTCCCAGTACCATCCCAGAGCCTGGTAGACTTGCTGGGTGGCTAGACCAAGAAGAGAGATAGCAATCACTACAGTTCAGCTCTCAGGAAGCCACATCCACAGGAAAAGGCAGAGAGTACTACATCAAGGGAACACCCTGTGTGACAGAAGAATCTGAACAATAGCCTTTAGCCCTAGACCTTCCCTCTGTCAGAGGCTACCCAAATGAGAAGGAACTCTGGTAATAAGACAAAACAAGGCTCTTTAACACCCTCCAAAAATCACACTAGCTCACCAGCAATGGATCCAAACCAAAAGGAAATTCCTGATTTACTGGAAAAAGAATTTAGGAGGTTAGTTATTAAGCTAATCAGGGAGGCACCAGAGAATGGTGGAGCCCAAAAAAAGATACAAGAAGTGGAATGCAACAAAAGCAGTTCTAAGAGTTAAGCTTATAGCAGTAAATGACTACATTAAAAAAGGAGAAAGATCTCAAACAACCTACTGCTACACCTCAAGGGATTAGAAAACAAGAATAAGCTAAGTCCAAAGTCGGTGGAAAGAAGGAAATAATAAAGTTCAGAGAAGAAATAAATGAAATAGAGACTAGACAAGTAATAGAAAAGATCAACAGAATTGAAAGTTAGTGTTTTGAAAAGATAAACAAAATTGACAAATCTCTAACTAGACTGAAGAGAGAAGACAAATCAAATGAAAATGAAAGAGGAGACATGAAAACTGATACCACAGAAATACAAGAATTATAAGAGACTGAGACTATTATGAATAATTATACACCTACAAATTGGATAACCTAGCCAAAGTGAACAAATTCCTAGCAATATACATCCTACCAAGACAGAATCATGAAGAAATAAAAAATCTGAACAGAGTCGTAATGAGTAAGGAGATAGAATCAGAAATGTAAAAACCTTACCTTTAAAAGAAAAGCTCAGGACCAGATGGCTTCATGGCTGAATTCTACCAAACATTTAGGGAAGAATTAATACCATCCTTCTCAAGCTCTTTCAAAAAAATTGAAGAGGAGAGAATACTCTAAACTCATTTTATGAGGCCAGCATTACTCTGACACGAAAGTCAGATAAGAATATTATAAGAAAAAGGAAATTACAGACTAATGTCCTTAATAAACATAGATGCAAAATCCTAAACAAAATATTAGCAAACAAAATTCAATGGCACATTAAAAGACTTACTCATCATGATCAAGTGGAATTTATTACTGGGATGCAATGATGGTTCAATATGCAAAAATCACTAAATGTGCTTTGCCACATTAACAGAATAAAGGACAAGGACCATATGATCATCTCAAAAGACACTGAGAAAGCATTTGACAAAATTCAACATTCTTTTATGGTAAAGCTTCTGAACAATTTAGGTGTAGAAGGAATACACCTCAACACATTAAAGCCCGTATATAATAAGCCCACAGTTAACATCATACTGAATGATGAAAAGTTGAAAGCTTTTCCCCTAAGATCAGGAATAAGACAAGGATACCTATTATTGCTGCTTCTATCCAAAATAGTAGTGGAAGTCCTAGCTATGGTCATTATGCAAGAAAAAAGAATAAAAGGCAGCCAAGTTGGAAAGAAAGAGTGAAATTGTCTCTGCAGATGACATGAACTTATGTGTAGAAGCCCCTAAAAACTCCACCACAAAACAGAAATAATAAATAAGTTTAGTAAAGTTGTAGAATACAAAATCAACATACAAAAATCAGTAGCATTTCTGAACATACAACATGAACGATCTGAAAAAGAAATCAAGAAAACAATCCCATTACACTAGCATCACAAAAATAAAATATATAGAAATAAATTTAACCAAGGAAGTCAAATATATGTACACTAAAAGCTATAGAACACTGAGGAAAGAATCTGAAAACATAATTAAAAGATTAAAAGTAAGAGTAAAAAGAATTCCATGTTCACAGATTTGCAGAGTATTGTTAAAATGTCCATACTGCCCAATGTGATCTACAGATTTAATGTAACACACCTATCAAAATTTCAATGACATTTTTCACAGAAATAGAAAATGAATCTTAAAATTCATATGGATCTGCAGAAGACCCCAAATAAGCCAGAGTAACTGAGAGCAAAAAGAATAAAACTGGAAACATCACACTATCTGATTTTAAAATCTCCTATGAAGTCATAGTAATCAAAACAGCAAGGTGCTGGCATAAAAACAAATTTGACTGATGGAACACACTGGAGAGCCCAGAAATACATGTATGCATTTACATTCAACTGATCTTTGACAAAACAGCTGAGAATATCCAATAGGAAAAGGACAATCTCTTCAATAAGTGAGTTGGGAAGATTGGATATCCAGATGCAGAAGAATAAAATTAGATTTTTAATTTATACCATATTTAAAAATCGACTCAAAATAAGTTAAAGAGTTAAATGTAATTCCTGAAACTGTAAAACTACTAAAGGAAAACATAAAGGAAAAGTTCTGTGGCCATTAGTTTGGGCAATAATTTTTTGGATGTGACCTCGAAAGCACAGGCAACAATACCAAAAACAAACAGATGGAATTATATCACACTACACAGCTTCTACACAGCAAAGGAAACAATTAACAGAATGAGGACACAATCTGTAGAATGAGAGAAAATATTTGTAAACCATATGTCCAATAAGGGGTTAATATCCAAAATATATAAAGAAGTCAGACAACTCCCAATAGCAGGAAAGCAAATAACATAATTAAAAAATGGGCAAAGTACCTGAATAGAGATTTCTCAAACAATAACAACAACAACAAATGGCCAACAGATATATGGGAAAATGCTCAACATCACTAACCATCAGGGAAATGCAAATCAAAATTAAAATGAGATAACCTCACATCTGTTAGTAAGGCTATTATCAAAGACAGACTATAGCAAGTGTTGGCAAGAATGTAGAGAAAAGAACCCTTGCACACTGCTGTGGGGATGGAAATTAGTACAGCCATTATGGAAAACAATATGGGTGACCACTCCTACTGTTGGGAATTTATCTAAAAGAAAAGAAATCGGTATGTTGAAGAAATATCAGCACTCCTGTGGTCGTTGCAGTATTATTCACAATAGCCAAGATGTGAAATCAACCTAAGTGTCCATCAACAGATGTCAATGGATAAAGCATCAATGGATAAAGGAAATGTAGTGTGTGTATGTGTGTGTATTATTGTCCTTCACAGACACTGTGAGGTGTTGTGCTTTTTTAGATGCTTGGGAAGAAAAAATCAATTTATGTCTATTGATACACACACACATACACACACATACACACACACACACACACACATCTCCATATGTGTGTATACATATATATCACACATATCTATAATGTATATATGATTTCTTATAATCTATTTACATATATACACACACATACATACACATACAATGGAATACTATTCAGCCTTAAAGAAGAGGGAAATCCTGTCATGTGCAACACCAGAGATAAACCTGGAGGGCATTATGCTAAGTGAAATAACCAGGAACAGAAAGACAAATACTGTATGATCTTACTTACATGTGAAATCTAAAAAAGTCTAATCCATAGAAGCAGAGAGTAGAATGTTGGTTACCAGGGGTTAGCAGGGGAGAATCCAGGAGATGTTGGTCAAAGGGTTACAAAGTTTTGGTTAAACAGAAGGACTAGGTTCTGGATACCTATGGTAGAACATGGTGATTATGTTAATAATAAAGTTTTTTTATATTTGAAAATTACTGGGAGTAGTATTAATAGATCTTAAATATTCTCACCACCAAAAGTATGCAAGGTGATGCATATATTATCTGCATTTAATCATTTCATAATATGTACATACATCAAAATGTCATGTCATTCACCATAAATATTACAACTTTTATTTGTCAATTAAATCTTAAAATTGAAACAAAATGTGGGTGTATGGTTTTTTTGATGACAAGTTTAAACCACTTATTTAAAGGAATTTTAACAATGGCTTGAATCACAACTTCACCATAAAACAGCGACATCCAGTACAAGCCTGACAGCGTAACTTCATTGTCTGCTCCAACTGAAGGCTTTCCCAGCATTTTTTTAGAGAACCATAAAATACGGTGATTTACAGGTAATTAATAAACTTTATGCTTGTTGCCAAGTAGATTTATATCTGTGGTGCCACTGCAAGGCTTATTACTTAACTGCTTTGTGGAATATAAAGGGAAATCACTTAGAAAATAAAATCAAGGCAATTGGGAAACGTAACTCCTCATAGAATCATTTTCCTTATCATTTTGAAACTTGGTGTTTTTACCTTACATTATTTTCACTGGAAGTAACATTGTCCTTTAAATTCACTTCCAATCAATAGATATAAATTGATCTTTTCTTCCCGAGCATCTTAATAAAAACATACAACCTCACAATGTCTGCGAAGAACAACAATAAAAACGCACAAGCAAATGTCTTTGAATTGGGGAAACGGTCTTTTCAGTAATTCATGCTTCCTCTTTTCTTTGTAGACTGATAAAGTAAAAATTTATTTTTCTCTGATAAGCACATTTAAAAATTCTCCTGTGAGTAATATTGGGAGAACTAACCCCAAATATTTATTTAAAGGCTATATAGAGAATGAGAGCCTTGAGATCAGATTGGGCAATAGTAAGGATAGTGTGGCCTGTGCTCAGTGAGCTGCATGACGAAGAGCAGATTTTTATTACTGAGATGACTCCCACTGCTGTCTCCTATCTGCGGGGTCACATCTTCAGCTAGATGCTCTGGGAATGCAAATTAATATAATACTTGCTCCATGAATCATTAGGGAAAGCAGATTTGTTGGAGAAGGAATTCTGCCATGGCTTCCAGAGAATTCTGTTCCTCTACTGGGCCATGATTTGAATGGCTGTGACTTGACTCACCTTGGGAAGTGTGGATAATGTAATTTGGATGAATTCAGGCTGTTGTGCTAGATACAGCAGGGCCTCTGGCAGTGATTTGGTGTGGAGTACACCCACCAGCGCTTACAATCTAGGTTTTCCAGCACAACCACAGGACCTCAAGCCAAAGTGAAGAAGGGAAGAAGGCAGGTGATGCGGAAGGATGCGAGAATACCAAGATGCCAAAAGTGTTCAAACGGGAGCGAGAGGAGGAGAGGGAGTGAAGGGGAGAAAGAGAGGATGGGAGTCAGGAGGGCTGGAAGAAGGGGATGTTCCTGAAGGGTTTTCTACACATTCGAAGGTTAAGGGGACAGCCTGAGAGAGCCATGGAGGAGGACCCTGACAGGTGTCCTCAGAGGGAAATGAGCTGAGAACAGAAGGGGCAACAGGGGCTGTGTTAGAACACTGTCAGGCTGAGTAACAGCAGCGAGTACAAGCAGCAGCAGTAATTCACAGCAAAGCGCTTGGCTCAGAGATGAAAGCCACCGGAGCCCAGCTCAGGTACTGCAGGAAGCACAGGAAAGGGTCCGGGGGTAAGAGCTGAATAAAAGGCTGGCCTTGAGGGGGGCTTGCAAGGCTAGGTAGGATTTTACAACACAGCAAGGAGGAGGAACCGACAGGCGTCTCCCAGGTGGTTTGGGAGCCCTGACTGTGAATGTGCTTGCAGTGAAGGAAGGAAAGCAAATGAGACCAACTGGCAAGGGTGAAGGTGGACAGAGCCAGGCTCAGAGGGGTCTGGGTTTTGGGGTGAGGGAGGGAATCCAGGGAGGCTCTGAAGCTGGGCCCCCAGCCCGGTGGGAGGTAGCCAAGGTCAGGTTTGAGGAGCTACAGTGGGCACACGATGCAGGCACAACTGGGTCCACAGGGCATGGTGAAGACTGCCACTGACTGAGCACCTGCAATTTGCAGATGCGGTACCCCATATGACCAGCGGGGACTGTACCCCACTGCCTGCAGGGAATACACTCCCGTGACCTGCAGGGGCCGTACCCCTACTGCCTGCAGTGGCTCTTTTCCCTGCTACCTGCGGGACTGTACCCTCATGACCTGGAGAGGGTGTATCCCTATGACCTGCAGGGATTGCACCCCTACTGCCTGCATGGACTCTACCCCTATGACCTGCATGAGTTATACCTTTACTGTCTTCAGGGCCTGTACCCTCTATGACCTACAAATGCTGTACCCCTATCGCCTGCAGGGGCTGTACCCTCTACAATTTACAGGGTCTGTGTCCCTATGACCCGCAGAGACTACACCTTCTATAATCTGCAAAGGCTGTACCCCTATGACCTATAGGCACTGTGTCCCTATGACCTGCAAGGGCTGAACCCCTACTGCCTGGAAGCTATGGTTTACCCCTACTGCCTACAGGAGCTGTACACCTACGGCCTGCCCTGGCTGTGCCCCTGTGACCTGCAGATGCCATACCCCCTACTGCCTGCAGAGGCTGTGTCCCCTACCACCTGCGGGGACTGCTCCCCCTAATACCTGCAGGGGCTGTTCCCCCTAATACCTGCAGGGGCTGTACCTGATGCTTCACACTTATTTTTAGTCTATTCTGCTCTGGATTCATCCTGTAAGGCAGAGCAATGACAAACTCTGGAATATGCTAATTCCCAGGCCATGTCCAACCTTTAAACATGACCCAATCCACTTGAGACCCCAGGAGCTGCGAAGTGATGATGGCGAAGCCTTGCTTATCATTCCCAGGCAACTCTGGTGAATTACACAGGTAAATACCTGATTT
Organism: Cebus imitator; assembly: GCF_001604975.1. Classification (NCBI taxonomy): domain Eukaryota; kingdom Metazoa; phylum Chordata; class Mammalia; order Primates; family Cebidae; genus Cebus; species Cebus imitator. Next base: position 6,252,674 of record NW_016107422.1, on the reverse strand, counting down.
GGTGAGGAGAGAGGCCCCTGGATTGGAGTATTCCTAAGACTGAAGCAAAGCCCAGCTCTCCTGCCACCTTCCCTTGACATCCCTGGGTGTCAGCCTCCCTCCGCCACATCTCACAATCACCACCTGCCACCGATCCCTCTACCAGAGAACCCCTGACATCCACCACCTTCCTCACACCACTGCCCTGCCCATGCCCCACCCTCACCATGTCTTGCCTGAAACTATACTACCAGATCCCAGCCTGGCTTTTGACCTTAGAACAAGGTTACACTTCGCAGCATCTACAGTTCATCTTTCCTTGGGCTCCTCTTTGGCCCCTTCGCCTGCCTGCGCACCCCCATTTTACCATTCACTCATAGCTAAACTGCACGCCCCAGCCCTCTTTCATCACTGTGCATTCCCCTCCTCACCCGCCCTGCCCCGTCTGCATGGTTCTCCCCCACGCCGGGAACCTTCCTCCCCGAGGTGGGAGCAAGGCTACCATCTATGAGTTTCCACAACAACCTTGGCAAACCCCTTTCATGGCACTACAAGAATCCTATGACCACTGCCTCCTCACCTGCCTGCTTCCCCACAAGGTGGGCAGACCGGGGACTGTGCCTAGCACTGCGTGGGTTCTCAAACAAGAAATGCTGAAGAGATGGGCAAAGAAGTTCCTTCTCTCACTGCTAGAGCCGTGGGAAGGTGGCCCAGGTGGCTCCCGGGTGAGGACAGAGACTTATGCATTGTATTTATTGGCTCTGAGAGTTCAAACCACAGGTGACAAGATAGTCAAGACAGGCTACAGACTGTAGCTAGGACCTTGACAGTGCTGCTTCCTGGTCCCTCTAGAGTTCCCAGTTGTTCATGAAAATTTTCCTGCCTCCAAACAAGAAGCCCTAACCCTAATTAACAGTCACACACATGCATGTACACATGTGCCTGTGAACACACATGAAGTACTCTTCCCCCAGCCTCAAAGGTCCTCAGAATTCACTAGCTAACATAAAGTACAGCTGGTTCCCTGGTTCTCACCATAGTCATCCCCTGAAAGTGCAGGGACTGGCTTCTCTGGCATTGCCAGCTACCAGGCTCCCACCTGAACCTCTCAGATCTGTTCCTGAGCAAGACTGCTTGACAAGCCCTGATCAGAGGCAGCTACCCCAGCACAAAAAGGAAATAGGAGTCTTCTTTTTAGCAGACGCCTTGACACTGTAGCCAGAGCTCGTTCACGCATATGATTTATTAACTAATTTAGCATGTAAGAAAAACATCTGCATTTTGCTTTTATCATCTTGCCAGCAGACAGGCTGAAGACAAGATGTGTACTGCAGACTTGTTTAATGGGACCTTAAACATTCCTTCTCACTTGCCTGAGCTTGCGCGAGGCTCTGGTTTCAGAGGTTGTCTGATTTCACTGACCTAACACAAACAAACACAAAAGTAAAGCTCTCATCAACACATAAATACCGCAGGGATGGTCAGAGTGGCCATAAAACCCATGTTGACCAAGCCCCACTTGGAGAGCGTGCTGGTTGCCAGGACTGTCTTGGAATTTTGGGAGTAAAAGGTGCTCAGTTAGTTAACATTCTGAACTGAGCCTGGTTACCTCTTATTATATACAATTTTAAGATTTTCATTTAAAGAAATGTGAACTTGTAAGGATATTTGTTTTGGGCAAACATCACGGTTGGACAATATAATGAATAGAACAGTGTCTCCCCACAAAAAGATACGATTAAGTCCTAATCTCCCATAACTCTGAAAGTGACTTCTTGGGAAATAGGGTCTTTGCAGAAGTAATTAAGTTAAAATGAGGTCAGACTGCATGAGGGTAGACTCTAATCCAATGACTGTTGCCTTTATGAGAAAAGAAAATTTGAGCACAGGGACACAAACGCAGGGAAGATGGTCACGTGGAGACAGAGGGAGGGACTGCAGTGCTGTATCTACAAACCAAGGACCGTCAAGGACTGCAGGAAGCCACCAGGAGCAGGGAGGGAGCTGGACACAGGACTTCCCACTGAGCCTCTAGAAAGTAACTAACCCTGTGGAAACCCTGATTTTGACTTCTGGCCTCCAGAACTGCAAGAAAAGAAGTTCCTGGGCTTGTTTTATTTTCTTTTCTTTTTTTTTTTTTTTTTTTGAGGCAGGGTCTTGCTTCTTTTTCCTTTGTTTGTTTTAAGTGTTGTGATCATGGCTCACTGCAGCCACAACGTAGCCAGGCTCAGGTGATCCTCGCACCTCAGCCTCCCAAGTAGCTGGGATTACAGGCATGTACCATCACACCTGGCCAATTTTTGTGCTTTTCTAAGCAAGCTCGGGGAGGACAGAAACCTCCCGTGGCGTAGAAGTGCAAAAGCTCATTTGACCTTGATTTTTAGTACAAATACAGACTGTGAAAGCGGGGCCTCACAAAAAACAAAAACAATTTTTGTACTTTTTATAGAGACAGGGTTTCTCCACGTTGTCCAGGCTGGTCTTGAACTCCTGGGCTTAAAGGATCCACCCACTTCGGCTTCCCAAAGTGCTGGGATTACAGGCATGAACCACTGTGCCCCGACAGTTCCTGTTCTTTTAAGCCCCTGTGTTTGGTGGTTTCTCACGGCAGTCCCAGGAAACCAATACAAATGGCCAAGACCACATTGCCTCTGGCATTTGGGATGATGGTGTCCCAGACCACTTGTGGCCAGCAGAATGGCACAGCTGGGAGGTGCTGGCCCAGGAGAGGAGGAGCTCAGTGCAGCACCTCACTAATCAGGCTCCCTAAGCTCTCTGGGTCTCCATCTCTTCCCACACAAAGCAAAGGGACCTGACTGGAGAGGAAGCCCTCAGTGCCATTTTGCATGTGTATGTGAATGTCTTGAGCTCTAAAGAGGCATCATTCTATATCTTTCTATATTTGTTGACCACAGATTTGGTAGCCTAACCATTCTCTCAAGTAGCATCTTCAGAGCTATTAAGGGTGAGTGCTCCATACAGCCTGGACACCATCGCACAACACTGCCCAGGGTCAGTGTAGGCACTGAAGGCCCCAGAGGTTTCCTGGTGCTGGCGTGGGTCCTCACAGCAACTTGAGAAGTCTGTGCCTGAACCCACTTTTCTCTTTATTGGGCCAGAGACGAAACAGCCTCCTGGAGAATGTATCCCCACTGAGCCTGTATCTGCCAACGGGCTTACAACACTGGCTGGAGACACGTTTTCCCGTGGGGAACTCTGCACATCCCCTTTTGCTGGTATACTGGAAATTGTCATGAGGAGGGAGCAGCAGGTGTCTTGGCAAATATTTAGCCACGGAGGAGCCATTCAAATTCATCGTTCCCCAAGGTCTTTAGACAGCTCCACCAGCAGAGCTCTGGGTGGAGGGAAGGAGACTTAGCCTGCCCATAGACTGGAGAGGTTCATGGGAATTTTATTACACCCTTTTCCTCAGTCCCCCAGGCACCCGGAATAAAATCTTGGTAATGTTTGCTAAGCTGCACTTTATTGAAAATGGTTATTTACCCAAAAGACTTTTATTCAGAGTTATACTCATGATTTCACCTCCTAGGGGCCAAAACATTTTCCTAGGAAGAAAGATCTCATTCCTCTATCCTAAGGAATAAAACTGGGGTTTCTCCAGGCCTCTACATTTTAAGATTTGGGTTGGCAGGCACTAGGTATGTGCTCTGATGTTCCCCATCCTTACCCTCATTGCTTTTTGTTATTCTTGCTAGTTTAATAGTCTGTTTATGAGCTCTATGAAGAAGGGACTGAGGTCAGTCTTGCTCCCAGCATGGCACCCAGAGAAGGTTCCTGATAACTCCTTCTCCAGTGAGTGAATAAGTGCCCTCCCTCACAGGGTCAGTGTGACACTGGCCTCACAGTGCTGGGAAGCTGGCCATGCATTCTCCAGCCTCACAGCAGGAAAGGGGTTTCAAGATGACGAATGTTGATGTAGACAAGCTGGAGTCAACCTCTCACCCCGAGATCTGTTTTGCAATCTATAAAGGGCAAAGGGGGTCTCTTACAAATATCTATTAGGAGCCAAGATTTTGAACTTGCTACCCTGGCTGCTAGAGTGGTGTGGCTTCTTTCCCAGCTATGATGGTAAATTTGTGTCCCAAGTTATTTCTGCTGAGTTCAATGTCCATATGTGATCTCTCAAATGGGCTGGCTCCAAGAACAGGCTTTATGATGCTGAGGGTCAGTCACCCGGAGCCATCACAGGTTCTGTGTATGTCAGTTGCATTATTTGGGACCATCACCCCTGAGTGAAGGCTCCAGCCCCAAGAACCCCCCACCCCTGGTCTTTTCCAGTCCCCACAAGTCCCCCTGCAGCTTACCACTCAGAGGGTGGGGAACCGTGAACTGCTTCTTGCTGGTACGGACAGGAAGGAGGCTCTGCTTCTGCCTCAGGTCGTCCTTCTGCTGGGCTTTCCTCTGCTGGACCATGTGTTCGATCTTTTTCAGCCGTTCTTGTGAGCGAGAAATGAACTGAGGCTTACGAGCTTCCAGGGCTTCCTATGCAAAGAAAATATGTCATTTTTAAGAGCAGTGACACAGAAAGGCAACACATCTGTCTGATGTGGCCAAGAAGCCGATGGGGAGCACAACACTCAGAGACCAAAAGGCACGGTGCAAAAGCACATCATGATTTTCTTCCACACCCTTGTGTAAAGAGGGTAACAGGCATGTTGACACCACAGGTCCTGGGGGTCAGGCCTGGCCAGCGCCGAGGCCCCTGCTGCAGCAGGATCAACCAGCAGCTGGCATTAAAGCCAGGAGTGCAGAGCAATGTCTGCCCATTCATCCTTCTACCCTGCTGAGTCATTTGTTCCCAAAGACCAAAATCCAAGAGCCCTACATTCTGTATTCCAAAGAGACATGGGTGTGGAGGGAATGGAGGTGCTGAGTCACTTGCTTCTGTTGCACTTGGAAACCCCAAGAAGCACAGACACAGATCATCTGCTGAGTGTGAAAAATGTGCCCTTTCAGGAGGACCACAACTGTGGCTAAAGAAAACAGCTCCTCCTTCTGGGTAGAATGAGCTGGGAGGAAACCTTTGCCTATGCAGAAGCCTCTGAGCTCCACAAGCCATGTCAGAAGTCCCTATATCTCCACTTCTGCCTCTGCTCTCCCACCTCTATAAACCAAGCCACTCACACAGGTCTCCTGAACAAGAGTAACTGCCGTTCCACTCCACGCCAGACACTGGGCTGGGTGCTCTACATGTACGCATCACCTCTTGGGAGTCACACATCGGTTCAAGAAGGCAGGCCATATTTCTTTGCATTTGGCAGAGGCAAAGTGGTAGTTTGGTAGATCACATGGTAACACCTCATCCATGGCAGCCCTGTTCTTTTCCTGCACTGCCTTTTATGGTTTTAACATACTATTCCTGGAGTGTCTTTGTTCAAGTTGTCCCCGTCCTGAAGTACCACCCACAGCCATTGGCTCAAGTTCCATCTACCTCAGGAAGCCCTATTGAAACGCCCTGTTCGGCCAGAGCATGGCACTTCACCAAGGGCCTTGAGCAACAGTGAGTCACACGTTTACCTCCGTGCTAGGCCGTGAGCTCCAGGAAGTCATGGGCCATGTCTCATTGACAATGTATCACTCACACAGTAGGAGTCCTGCACATATATGCTCAGCAAAGGCCCACTGGGCGTGCTGCCAGACTGAAATGTTCCTCTGCCCCCTTTTTCTTCCTCTGGGAGCTCAGAGTGCCTACGGGGAGGCAGCATGAGCTCAGTCTGTGTCATGTATGTACCCCTGGCAGCTATGCTGGGAAAGGAGTCTTCTTGGCCAGCTCCCTCCATGGTGCCAGCCACCAGGAACAGAGAACCAAAAGGTATAAATCACTGGATGTGCTGACGCTTCAAGAGAGTTCCATGTCTAAAGAGATGACCCCTACACCTGGTCGCTCAGGTGTAGCTGCTGCCTTGGCTGCCCACCCCACCAAGAATGGCCTTGGAGACGTTGGGGGCACTACGAATGCCTCACTCAGGTCCCCTGGGTACAGGAGCCAGCCAATGGAGCCATCTCGACTACTGCAGCTGCAGAGGGTTTGCCACCTTATTAAGTGCCATCTAAGAAGGGGTGGCTAGCTGTGTAATACAGTTAGCAGAGGCTTTCTCTGAGGTGCTTTGCCCTCCTAAGTTTTATCTCTCTGTATTTTTTAAACTTTATAAAATGTATGCATGCTACTTCTGCGAAAAGATGCCAAACGAAAACTTTCCTATCCTTCTATTCCTGACCATGTGACCTTGGGCAACTTCATCTCTCAAAGGCTCAATGTCCTCATCTGAAGGCGCTGAGATCTGGAGCCCCTATAGGCTCCTGCCTCCTGCATGGATTGGAGGCATTGATGCCTAGGAAGTGACCTGTGGGATGCTGGAGCATCCATCACTGCTGCTGTCACTGTCACTACTGATAGTACTTGATCTTCATTCTAACCTGGAGGAGTCAGTGTCATTATCTTCATTATTTAAATAGTGACACATGTCCTGGAAAGCTTAGGGGACCTGTCCAGTTACACAGTTGCTATGAAGTGAAGTCAGGTGGTGGAAGTAAGGTTGCGTGCTCACGGACTCCCCAGGAAATCTCTCCCCTTGGCAGGAATCAAGCCAGGACACACAGAAGGCCTTACCTGCAAGGTCAAGGATCTTGCAGGCATTTGCTGAGGCTCAGAACAGTCTTCAGACAGGCCAGGGCTCCCTGCTCCCTGGGGGGGTGCTGGCGAGGGTGCTGCTGGGGAGGGCTCAGGCGTGGTGGGGTCCTCATTCTTCTTACATTCCTTTATTTTTACAACCAAGTCACAGCATGTGTAATCTCCTAGGAGAGAAGATTTAGAATCCCATTTAGAGGGCACCAGGTGATTTTCTCCTGACTCCTCAATACCATTAGACACAGAAGACAATTTTGAAAATAGAAACGCCAGCAGATTATTAATGGGCCTCGTTAAGCCGACGGGATCATGCAAGCCTCATCACAGAGCCCCCGGCTGCCCTGGTCACAAGCAAGAACATTTGCATTCAGCCAGACTTCATGACCGGCTAATTATGCCAGGGAGGTATTCCCTAGTCTTCTGATGGTCAGGATGGCTTTGCTCAAAATGAAAGAAACTTTTCTATTCAGTGCTTCATATTAAGTGTGTCCTGTCCAATTATTACAGTTCAGTTGTTTGGGGACAGTGTATTAATCTACCTAGTGCTTGCTACACTAATGATATAAGGACAGGGAACCGGTATTCAATTACAGAGCCCTCCCCTGTACTTGCTGGAGACAACCACGGGCTTGGCATAAGTAATTGGGATGACTTCTCTCTCAAGGCTGGTTTTGGCCTCTTCCTGGGGCCATTTTGATTTTCCCTTGTGGAAAAGGTCAGGAAATGAATGGATGCAACAGCACCTCAGGCAGGAGAGTTTCTGATGGACTGGGGATTAATGTGTATTTGCTGGGCACTTACTGGCCTCAGCCTGCAAACCATCACCCTCCACTCTGTCCTTAGCCCACCCCTCCCAGATGAGCTCATAACGTGCCTCACTGTACCTTCCCTCAACACAGCTCCCTGAAAGCACCCCAGTTCTGAAACGCACTGCAGCCTCTCCCTCGCCCCTCGCCCACGTGCTCACCTATCTCCATAAAGCCCCTTAGATTCCTCTGCCCAGTAGACTCCTACCTCCAGGCTGAGTTGGTTCAAATCTTCCAAAAGCCTCCCTCCCCTTCCCAAGGCAGGACCCATCCCTGCCTCTGCTATGCCACCCCGGGGAACACACATTGCTCATTCAGCAGCATTCATTATCAAGTAGGGATGGAAGATGACATTTTCACCCCACAAGCCTATGACTCCCTGGAGGGCTGGACCATATCATACACACCCTGCATCTCTCCACAGCATGGGCTAGGTGTCCAAAAGGAGCTCATTCTGTAGAATGAATGGAGAGGTGGCCTTCTGGAGGCTCACAGGTCCATGGGAGGCATCTCCATGATTACAATGATTGCAACGACTAGCACTCACCATTCACACCTGGGTCCTCCCTAGCCTGGGTCAGCTGTCCAACCTCTGCTCAAAACCCACCCACAGTTCCTGTTACCTACAAGCCCAAGCCAGCTGGACTTTTCATGGCTGTTTACATGGTGGATGTCACACCTGCTGCTGTCGCTTTGGGGTCTCTACCAACAGCACACCACTTAGAAGGTCTCGAGTCATGCTCTTTCATTTTTCTGAGCATTTGCTCTGGTTCCTTCTGGAAGATTTCCCTGTGACAACCCTCCCCCACCACCCCCATCCCCGCTGCCACCCCTTCAGGCTTAACATCAGCCTCAGCCCCTCTCCTGCAGAGTTAATGTTGGCTTCTGCCATACTGTTTCCATGTCTTCTTGGAAGCACTTTTTCTAGTTCACCCTGTGCACAGGGAAGGAAGCCACAGTTGCTCTGCCTCCTTCTCTACCATTCTCCCCAGCACCAGAACCAGAAACCCAAGGGCCAACCCTAACACTTCCACCTATTCACTGCTCACAGACCCATCCATTGGATCCTGAGCGTCTCTGCGGCCACAGCCCCTCCTGCACAGTAACGCTGCGCCCTCCTCGCTGGCTGGGCCTCAGCCCCCACCACGCTCCTCTCCCATCTGTCCTCCACATTGCACACGAGACAGTAGTTTCCTCTCGAGCAAATCTAATTATGTCTCTTCCCCTTCAAAGGCTTGGCTCTGCCTTCAATCCAGACTTCCTAAGTGGGTTTAGAAAGGCCTTGCGACCTGACCCACGTGACCCCTGCAGACTCACGCCAGCCACTGCCACCCCCACAACCCCTGCATCCTGGCCCCCCGACCCTCTACAGGTCCCCAAATCAACCCTGTTCTTCCTTTCAGCTCCTTGCTTCGCGGGTGCCTTTCCCTTAGGCTGCAATGTTCTTTCAAATCAAGTCTGCTCAAAATCACTTCCTTGCAAAGATGCCTCTGCACAGACCCTCCTCAGAGTATCAGGGGCCATCCTCGGCTTCCCCATGGCCCACCACAGACACAGCTATGCTGCTGACTGTTTCCTGTACCAACTGGGAGCCTAGAGGACAGGCGATACCAAACACAGTGCCTGGCATACAGTAGGTGTTTAATAAATGCTTCTGTAAACAATTAAGAGCTAGGGATTAACTTGGGTTCCAAGTGAAATGACTTTTCTCAATTGCCATAACCAATTTACATTTCACAACCCAAGCGGCTATCTTTCTTTCTATTCTTTTCCACAGTGCTTTGAGAACCTCTTTACAGTGATAGGAAATGCTGCTGACATAACTGGCACCACAGGACATTTTTCCAATGTGTTCTTGCTTCCTGTTCTATATCATTGTTCACTGTACCATTTAGTAGTGGTCAGCAACTGACCTCCAGAGAAATGATGACTATGTTCTAATTCTTGGTTTCTTCCTCTGTGGGAGACTGAGTTTGGGACCTACCTTTTGGGCACGTGAGTTCCAGTGCCTCATGCTTGTTAAGCACTGGGCACATGTGGGATTCACCCCTTAGCCATTATTCCTGTTAGGTAGTCATGGGGCCATGGTCACCCCGGCAGACCTGCTGCCTTCAGAGCAGCCATGCACACCTGCATCTCCACCCTTCCTTGGCTGAGCCCAGGAAGGTGCTGTGCACCTGTGTGTGGTCTTCTCTTCTGTCAGCCTCAGAGGGTACTGGCCTTACACACAGTGGGACTGAAAATCCCTGACCCACCTAGGGCTGCCTCCTGGGTGCTTGGGAGGTTATTACTTGGCAACCATTTAAACTTGCTGGCCCTGTCCCCTCTCTGCTCTCCCATTTGGAGAAGGGGAGTCTTCATCAGGTGAACGGTATGCACGAGGTTCAGGTAGGCACACAACCACTTTCCATTGAATGTCTAGACAGAATGGTCTCACCCGCCGCTGCCCTCGCTCCTTACCTTGGGGTAACTTGCTTTCTATCTGAACGCCATTGTCTTCCTGCGGAGATGTGCATACATCTTGTAAGGGGCAAAGAAACCCAGGAAAAGGGATTCTGGGTTTCAGGAAGCTTTGACGTCGTCTCTCAGTGGGCTCAGAAAGGTCTCTAGACAGACAGTCATCGCTTGGAGAGCTATCCCCAAAGGGAAGGAAATGTTTAGTGGGCTTCTGTTCCACTGGAGGAGCAGACAGAGTCAGGCATGCTTCTCCTGGTTGCCTCTTGCTGCTTCCAGAAAATACTTCTGTGTGTACTAAAAATAAAATGAGAGTTGTGCTCAAAATCTCTGATGAATCCAATCTAATGTACTGACTTCTACCCGCATGGTGCTTTCCTGGGGACAGACTTGAGGGCTACAGCACTGCAAGTTCAGTTAGGAGCTCCGTTTGTATACAGTGCTGTGGGCTTGAAAGAGACTGCTCGGTGGTGTCCTTAGGAGCTCATATTACACTCTCTGCAGTGAGCAATACAGTGAGTGAGTTAGCATCTTGATTCTGGGGTCAGAATACCTGAGTTCAAATCCCACCTCTGCTACATTTAAACTATCCCACCTATAAAATTGGGCTGATGGACTAATAATATTAAATTATTTAATTTATTATATTATTTAGGTTTCTGTAATAAGCATATATTTCTATAATAAACCATATATTTTATATAATTTATATATTTTATATAACATGTCTATATTATATAACTCTTAAATATGAAAATTGAGGTAATGTTATAATGAAATAGTAATGTACGTGGAGTGTTTAGCACAGTACCTGGTGCACAGTCAGCTCTGAATAAATGTTCATTATGATTACTATTGCAGAAGCATTGGTGCCGACTTACATACTATGGCAAATACAGAGGTAGGAAACAATTTATCGGGTCAGTGTGCGTAGCTCTATAAAGCAGTGGATTTAAAGACATACAGCATGTGGCTTGTTTCCACGTTGTACTATCAGAAGCCTGGAAGCCACTGTATGTCCATTATAGGGACTAGTTAAATAAATTTTGGTACATCCATGCTCTGCAACGATTAGAAAGAATGAGGCAGTTGCTCTTGGGTGGATGTGGCTTAATCTGTAAGATATATTATTTAGTGAACAAAGCAAAATGCAGGGCAGTGTGCTTCCCCAGTAAATGCTTCCAGACTCAGATATCTCTCAAAGGACGCAGAAGATGCGGGAGACTGTCGTCTCAGGAGAGGGCAATGTAACACTAGGAATTGGGAGTGGAAGACAGAATTTTTCACCATCCATTTTGTACTCTTTGATTTTTTTAAACCTCTTTCATTTTGAAATGCCCTATACATTCTTTAAAGAGTTACTCAATTTTAAATAAGGGAAGAACTACACCAAGTTGTCCCCCACCCTATGCTGATACCGCCCAAGAGAAATGGCCCCACCGTTGCTGCCAGTGGGAGTGCGTCCTAGCCTTCCTGTGTGTTGGGACAGAAAAAAACATATTGGGAATCCCTGGAATAATAAAAGTTATGACAATGTTCCTGCTGTACTTTCTCAAATGTCTTATGTATAAAAAGAAATTGAACTCTTGACTATCTGGCTCTGATAATAACACCAACCTCTCTCATCGATTTCTCAGAAATCTGCAATTTTCCCACCCCCTCTGTCCTGGAGTCCCCACTGTTCCAGCCAGTGGGAGCAGGCTGTGTGGAGTGGAGCCAGGCTGTGTGGTATACAGGGAAGAGCAAAGACTCTAGGGCAAGAGGGTCCCCAAAGCACCTTTCTGGTTGTAGGATCCAGCAGAGGTGAGGTCACTTGAGAACCATCAATTTTCTTATTCGCCAAGACGGGGAACCCAGTTTTCCATGTTCTTATACACAAATAAACAGAATGTAGGTAAAAGTACCTGCAGGCCCCAGTGTCGGATACAGAGAAAGTACCAAAAATAAGGAAATTGTTATTAGCCTTTGCCATTTGGAGACGTTTGTCTACCTATTGTAAAGTTGGCTTTGCTAAATTGTACAGAAAAATGTTTCCAAACGTTTATTTCAAAACATTGATTCTGTTTAAGAATAAAATATTGCAGACAGAAAAGGTCTGAAAATAGCCATACCTCTTTTTTTTTTTTTTTGAGATGGAGTCTCACTCTGTCACCCAGGCTGGAGTGCAGTGGTGCGATCTTGGCTCACTGAAACCTCCGCCTCCTGGGTTCAAGTGATTCTCCTGCCTCAGCCTTCTGAGGAGCTGGAATTACAGGTGTGTGCCACCAGGCCTGGCTAATTTTTTTGTATTTTTAGTAAAGACAGGGTTGCACCATGTTAGCCAGGATGGTCTCGATCTTCTGACCTCATGATCTGCCCTCCTTGGCCTCCCAAAGTGTTGGGATTATAGGCATGAGCCACCACACTCGGCCACATTACTTTCTTTTATTAAAGCTCGCTGATAGAATCAAAAACCAAATTAGTTATCAATGATGCAGTCTCAATCTGCCAGGTAATATGGATCCATCCTGGCATTAGATTTTTTAAATTAATGTAATTATTTATAGATTTATAGAGATCAACCAATCAATATTTTTATCTATCTATCTATCTATCTATCTATCTATCTATCTAACTATCTACCTGTCTGTCTATCTATCTATCTATCATCTGTCTATTTATCTATCTCTGGTTTATTGTAAATTTTTATATGAATGATCCTGTGTAAGTCAGATGTTCAGGCTATGACTTGAAAGAGTTAAACTAACTCAGAGAAAGTAGAAGGTAGTTAGTGTACTGGAGAAAAGGAATTTGTAGCCAAAGAAGGACTTTCCTGACAACTGATTGATCAGGTCTCATTTCGTGCATTCTGAAACGTACAATCGTCAGCCATGCAGTCACCCACAGGTGGGCCCTCGCAGGACAAGGCGGCACGCGTGCTCTTTTCCTCCCATGCACTCCATGTGCGGGTGGGACTGGGAGTTCTTTGTTCATGCCCAACATTCTAAACTGCATCACCCTGGTGAGGACCCATGGCCACCACAGGCTCTGCCCATCTCAAGAGAAGCCTACGGAAGCAGCCACCTATCCCAGGTATTTCCGTTTATTGGGCTGGCACTTAAAGCCCCCCTCCTGAGTCTAACACATGGAGAGGGCTGGGACATCCTGAGGGTCCTTTAAATAGAAACGTTCCCCACATCCCCTTTTCTCAAACTGGTTGACATGCCATAGTGAAACAATCTCACAAATTTGCTTATCTCAGAATTGAGCAGTAGGAAGTGAACAAAAACCAACAGATTCTGCCAACAGTTGTAAATTCCTTCTATTGAGCTCATATCCTTTCATGTCCTTGACTCATAGAAGAGCCCATTGGGTCATGATGCAGTGCCCATTTATGCTTTCCTCAAGTTCATTTTATTGTGAAATACATTATATTTACAACATAAAGATATTGAATATACTAAACAGAGCACCCACAAAGAAGCAGACTATTTCCTGGGCTTCAGACATCTGAGCTGCTCTTGGATGACTCACACCCACATTCTATAAGACAGGACCATTCGCCTCAATTGTGGGCCACTGCATTCATTCCTTGTGTCTCTAATCTTTCCATCTATGTAGGTACCCCTAACCAACAGGCTTTTATACCAGAAGTCCAACTAGCAAGCACAAAGCTAGCTATTTTAAGGTAAGGACATCATTGCATCTGTTAGACAAAAGCTTCCAGAGGAGGCTTCAGCAGGTTGGCTGGCCCATAGCTCCCATGTGAGTTTATGGGATATGATTCTTGGGAAGAAAGTGGGAAGGGATGAATGAGTCCCGGATACCAGGGGCTGACCACAGTTGGCATCAGGCAGGGCTGGCATGTGACTGGGCATGCTGGCAGGCAGGAGTAGCATCAGGGGAGTGGGCTGGTCTGGATTTTCTGTTCCTGACCCCATCATGTTCAACTGCAGGCCTTACAGATACGTTGAAGCAGGACACTCTGCAGTGAAATGTGAGCCTGTGGAAACCCACACAGGGCAGGGACTGGGGTTGGAGTTTCAAGGACCTCACTTACACATCATCAAGACAAGCTAAGAAGAGGCATGTATCTGGGCTGGGTGGGGACGCTGCCAGACCGTGCATATCTTTAGGACAATATGAGAAAAAGGTGTGTCTTTTTCAAGACATTTCGCAACCATTGGCCCGAAAATGTCGCTATAAGCCAATTTGATAGAAAAACGTATTTTATTGCTTCTCTCCAAATATTGTACAAATCTCTGATGTTCTTATATGAGCTCCTATTGAGCCAGAGGCTCCCCACAGGCATACCGTTCTCATAACTGTGGCAATTTTGTTCACAGTAGAAAACCAGGAAGCATGAGTTGTTGCTAAGGAGAGAAACCAATACAATGGCAAGACTGTCAGTCATATCTAGAGAAAGAAAACCATGAAAAGTAGACACATGAGCCCAGAGAGTGCAGCTGCCCAGGGAAGTTTAATAGCCCAAGGCAGGTAAATATCATATAGAACTCGCATTTGAATCATTCATATCCAGATTAGTTTAAATTGTGTTAAAGTTATTCTGGTCTTGAAGATGAAACTTAGCTCTTTAGAACATTCATTCTTTCAAGAAGAGAAAGATTGTCTCTGAGGTTTTGGGTCACAGCTCTGCTCAGCCTCCTGCCCTCTTAAAACAGACTTTAACCAACCACTCAACTAAAGAGACCTTTCTGAACAAAGCAGGCCCCCCTGAATGTAAACCACACATTTCCCCCACATGCTGATGTTCCGGATGGTGACGTTTTCTACCCTCAGAATCTGGGCCATCTTACAACCAACTGTGTCTTAAGAGTTCCAGTAGTCAAAGCTTGTGTCATTGTCTCTGGGCTATCAACATAAATGCCAATTTCTCAACTCAACTGCAAGGTGGCCCTTGGCATCTCCTAAAAGCCCAAATGCTCTTTGCCATGAACCCAAGCAGCCCCAGGCTGCCTTCTGCTCTCAGTACATTTGCAAAGCTATCAGGTCTGCATTTTATACGCAGAGTACCTGTATGACCTCTTCCTCTGACCTGGGTTCTTCTCCAGCAAGCCCCATAACTACAGCCTCTAACTAAAAACCAGTTAAGAGAGGTTGGCAGGCTTAGGTGTCTGCTGAACACCCACTTTGCATGGGCACCTGCACGTGAGTTGAGGACTCTCAAAGTCCTTTTAGCAGAACTTTGCTGACTCCTTTTGGTCAGCAAGAGGCTGCTGCAGAGTGGAGTGAGGGCATTCTTCTGCACATAGTATGCTGCAGAGCGGAGGGAATGTGTTCTTCCGCATGTTGCATCCTGTTGGGGGGGGGAGGCATTCTTCTGCATGTTGTGTCCTGCAGAGGAATGGAAGGCATTCTTCTGCATGTTGCATCCTGCAGAGGAGGGGAAGGCATTCTTCCGCATGTTGCATCCTGCGGGTGGGGGAGGCATTCTTCTGCATGTTGTGCCCTGCAGAGGAGGGGAAGGCATTCTTCTGCATGTTGCATGCTGCAGAGCGGGGGAAGGCATTCTTCTGCATGTTACATGCTGCAGAGGAGTGGAAGGCATTCTTCTGCATGTTGCATACTGCAGAGGGGGGAAGGCATTCTTCTGCATGTTGCATGCTGCAGAGGGGGGGAAGGCATTCTTCTGCATGTTACATGCTGCAGAGGAGCGGAAGGCATCCTTCTGCATGTTGCATACTGCAGAGTGAGGAGAGGCATCTTCTTCATGTTGCATACTGCAGTGGGGGAAGACATTCTTCTGAGTGTTGCATAATGCAGGGGGGAAGGCATTCTTCTGTATGTTGTGTGCTGCAGAGGGGGAGAAGGCATTTTTCTGCATGTTGCGTGCTGCAGAGGGGGAGGGAAGGCATTCTTCAGTATGATGCCTGCTAATCCATAGACATAGAGGCCACAAAAGAGGAAGGAAGAGGCAGTAACAATGGGCACTCTAATCGCACAGCTTTTCAAGCAAGTTTTGTTTGCTTTATTCTTTTCCTTTCAGAGGAGAGAGAAAACCTAAAACCACCTCCACTTACAATACATGGAAGATGAAATAAAAGAAAGTCAAGTTAGTTTGTGGCCTTTTAAGAAACAAGAGGTTGAGCATGGTGACTCACACATTTAATCCCAGCACTTTAGGAGGCTGAGACATGAAGATTGCTTGAGTGCAAGGGTTCAAGCTCAGCCTGGGCAACATAGTAAGACCCTATCGCCACAGAAATAATAAAAAAAAAATTAGCCAAGCATGGTGACATGTGCCTGTGGTCTGAGTTACTCTAGAGGCTGAGATGGGACGATCACTTGAGCCCAGCAGTTCAAGGTTGCAGTGAGCCATGATTGTACCACTTCACTCCAGCCACTTCACTGTATTTAAAAAACAAAACAAACAAACAAAAAACAGAAAAACAAAAAGGAAGAAAGAAAAGAGGAAGGAAAAAGAAAGGAAGAAAGAAGAAAAGAGAAGAGAAAAAGAAAGAAACAAAAGAACAAGCCTTTTACATGCACACGGCTGGTAGATAGTTTCTGCTTTTTTGTTTTTTGGGTTTTTTTGTTTGTTTGTTTGTTTTTTGTTTTCTGGTTAATGATTTAACTTTTGGCTGCAGGTTAAAACGTTATTTCCTCATGTGGGATCGGGTCTCCATTTGGTATCACTGTATTGCACCGCATCCAGACTTCTGTTTAAAATCAACCGATAATTGTTTCAGCACATTTCTCTTCAATTTCTATGCAGTGACGTTGCAGCCCAGGAAGGGAGTCAGAAAAGGTGGGAGGAGGCTGGCAGCAAATGGGATAAACGGCTCCCGGCAGAGAGGATGGGAGCAGTGAGCTGCATTACCCACAAAGACAATCCACAGCAAAAGCAGAGTTGGAGCTGGCGCCACTGGGAAGAAGAAGGAGAGAGAAGGAACGCCAAGGAGGACAGCCAACCTGAAAATCAACACCCAGGGGTGAAGGGGCAACAGCAGGGCTGGAGGAAGCACACATGGAGGGGGCCCTTCCTTGCCAGGAAACCAGACTTCCTACAAATGCCTTCCTAGACAGTAAACAGGTTTCTTCTGCTATAAACGTCAACCATTAGATCCTCTTCTCCCTAAAGAAGCAGACCTCAGGGGCTGAGAGGCTGATGACCAAGAAACCAGACTGACTTATAAACAGCGGTAGTGATAACATGAAAAGAGCCTTCCTTCTTCTGGAAGCTTAGGCAGATGGTCAGGAAGGGAGAGCCATAGTTAAGATGTCAATAGGGTGTCAGGATACTATTACGCAAATTCAGTGATCAGAAGTACTCTGTGTATTCAGAGAAAAAGGGGGAAAAATCCCCAGTATATTCAATGTTATTGTTCTAGTGTCAAGTTTCAAGGCACCATGTTGGGAATTGTGCAAGCAATTCTCATTTACAGTAAACACTCACATGCAGTTGCTGCAAAGTAGGAATATATCTACATCTGCTCACCCAAGGAATATCTAGAAAGGAGTGGATAACTAGCCAGTTCTAGTTATCCATTATTATTCTGTTATTAGCTAGTTATGATTATTCCAATAATGTCATAAACTTAGATGTTTTCATGTTGATGAACAGAAGTCTTAAAACATACAAAACTATTTGGAAGGCAGAAATAAAACACAAACACAAACACACATGCACACCGTCACGCCTGTCTGTTTCCTAATAACAATATTACCTCGACTACACTGCAAATCATGATCAATAGAAACAAGTTCCAATTAATTATTAGATCACATCTTTCTACCTTCCTTTCAGGAGGTAGAGTCCCAGATTATCAGTTACTCCACAGTCCTTTACCCCCAAAGCATGGCTCAGATTCTGGAAGCACACAAAAAATAACTTCTCAAGCTTTTCCTAAAACATATTGCTATAGTTTCCAAAAGTGACCCTTTGAAGTGATAATTATATTTTTCGCCATTTAAAAAACTTTTTTCTAGATTGTAAAAGCAATAAATGGTCACTGTAAAAACAATCTGACCTATAGAAAAGTATTACAAATTAAAATACTGGCAATCTGACACTCCCCAAAATGCTCACACTATTTGTCTCTGGGAGATATGACATATTTCTAGTGCATTAATATATGAGCTTTTCCCTTCATTTCTTTTATTTCCACTTTGGATACAGCTTGTAACTCAAGCAGATCACCCTCGCTCATCCTCATACCCAGTGACACAGGTTTATTGAGACATTCCTGTTTGGGAGTGGAGCTAGGGCGGTGGGCCCCTTGCTACTGATGGGTCTCCTTTCTGGTTGCCTAGAAATTTCAGCAGGCTTTCATGTCTCCTCCCACTTTTGCTTTCCTGGGTACTCTGACAATTACCAAGCAGGCAATGCTGCATGTTAAAAATTGGGGGAAAAAATAAATCAAGGTAATCTTCCAGGTGCTGAAGGGAACAGCACAGAGGAATATTGATCAAGGTCTCCAAAGAGGGAAATCTTTGCTCAGGACCAGATGCTCATCCCAGAATTACTGGATGTGTAAGTGCATGCATGCATGTATGTGTGTGTATGTCTGTGTGTGTGCATGTGTATGAGTGAAGAAGGAAGGTGGCTTCCATGTCAGGCTTTTAACCCACTACCCTCATCTGAGGGTACTGAGCTTTTAGCACTGTAGGGAGGGAGGAAACGAAGTTTATTTGTGGGTTTCTCCTGCTCCCTCAGATGAATTTTTTGATCTCTTTATCTTTCATTTAACTATTTATCGAG
This sequence comes from Cebus imitator, assembly GCF_001604975.1. Taxonomy (NCBI): domain Eukaryota; kingdom Metazoa; phylum Chordata; class Mammalia; order Primates; family Cebidae; genus Cebus; species Cebus imitator. The sequence continues at coordinate 6,234,085 of NW_016107422.1, read as the reverse complement.
TAAATACTATGTGCCAGGAAATGTTATAGAGCACTTGGGATACAACAGTGAATAAAAACATTCTTGCCTTCATGACTCCTACATCCAATGGTCATCATCTCCACACCAGCCCTCATTCCTACAACCACAGCCTGGTATGTATCTGCACCCACAGCTGCTTCACCTCACAGCCTGTAGATTAAAGTCTCCAACTCTCTGACTACATCCACTAACTCTTCTAGCTCACAGAATGCTACTCTGTTCATGCCTTTTACTCAGCATCACTGAGACCTCAAGTCCCCACCACCCCTTTGGGGCACTTTTCCCACTGCTTGCATTAACAGGCATTAATGTCAGGGTGGTGGGGTGCAATCCCACCATGTGCCCAGAAGGAGAACAAGAATGAGAATGGATTAAGGACTCCTACAGTCAGCCTAGCTTTCTTCTTTCCTGTCCTTCAACTATTATCAGAAAAGGGACTACAGAAATTTAAAATAGTCTAAGTACAAATGCATCTGCTAGAACAAAAACACAAACCTTAAATACCAAAAGAAAACAAACAGATGTAAATCCATATGTAACAAGGAATACATATCTTGGAAAGAAATACAGCAAGTATGAAAAATAAAAATAATGATTAAATTATGATGATGTTGACACCAAACATTGGTCATATCAACAAATGTGAATGGACTTAACTCATCTTTTAAATGAAAAAGACTCTCAATGTGACTTGTAAAACAAGAGAACTTTGGCAATGCCTGACAAAGCCACAACTGAACGTACCTTGCAATTCAGCAACTCCCCTATGAGGATTCCACTGTGATGGGGCTTACAAGACAGGCTGCAGGCCTCCCACAGCATCATTAGGTCATTTGCTTTGTTCTCTGTCACCAAGTAAGCCAAGGGCAAGTTGTAGAGATCTAAGGATGAGGGGTGAGGCTAGTGAGGAATAATGGCCCTTCCATAGAAGGAATGGACATCATTTTGATTTGCATTTAGGCACACTAGGATGGCTCCCTCAGAGAGTCAGTTTCGACTCCAGCACTGAGTGGTGGATGTCACCTGTGCTGGGCAGTCCAAATCACCAAACAAATACACCCAACATGTGGGAGCTGGCTGACAGAGCCCCGGAGTCTTCAAGCTAAGGGACGTGGAGAGAACCATTTTGAAAGCCGAAAGGCAGCATGCCACAAAACATCTTGAATAAGACCAAAATTTCCAGGCAGGCCAGGGAGGGCCCCAGCAAGATCAGAGAGTAAGGGCTCATGAAGACTAGAGTAAGGCCTTCATCATCCTTCAACTGGTCTTAATGCTTAGGCTTCAGCCCCAGGATGATCCACACACATGCAGATCTTGATGTTCCTAATCTTAACTTTCATACATTTTAGAACATCCCCCTGCAAGAACTTACATGCATTGATTCGGAACATTGGCGCATGAACTCGCCACAGCCTCCTGCTCAGGACGCTGCCCTCATCATTAGCATGGCCCTCATTCCTGTTTGGACAGCTGTTTCCCGGCAATAATTTGAACACATATGACATCTTCCCCTCTTTATAAAAATGAGTAGCAAATGGGCGTATGAGCATGCTTGGCAAAACTTAATCATTATAATTAAGTTGAAGATGGAGATCATTAGGTGCTAGAAGCAGCAAATCTTTAACCTTAACGCATAGTCATGAGACTTAAGCCAGAAATTAGTTGATTTCATGCTGAATTGTGAAGGAAATGAACAAAATTGAAGAGTTAGTTTGAAATGTGAAATATATATGACCAAATACTAGGTCTGTGGAGGAATTATTTAATCAGAAATTTTATATTACCGTTGAGAGCTCTGATCACAGAATTCCCCTCTAATATGTATATATATATATTTTTTTTGATACATATTCAACATCCAAATGTGTTTTTGGGACACTGACTATAAGGGTCCATGGTTTTGGTGCTTTGTGGGCAGGGGCCAGGAGAGAGACACGCTTGCCTGGCATACAATACCTCCTCCATTTCCTGCCTCTCCCCGTCAGTCTTGTTCCTCCCTCCAGCCCTGTCAGACCCTCATGTCCACTACAAGCTCTGGAAACCCCATTTTGGGAAGATATAAATATCTTAGAGGATTCCACGTCAGGAAAGGAAGTGAATTCCAAGACTGCGGGATTCCCGTGGAAAAGGCCCTGAGTTCCACTTCTCAGCGCTCCTGGGGCCGCTGCAAGCGCTTCCTAGCCTGGCTGACATCATTTCTCCAGTTTTCTCAGACACTTTTTGCAAATCTCAATCATGTCAACCCAAACTCAGCTGGAAACACATGGCCCTGTGTGCATCTCCTTCTAAGAATACCGTGCCCTTTGAAGAACTATTTTTGACAGTCAGAATTGGAGACAGTCCCCAGGGCCTCTGAAGAGAAGCACATGCCACATGGAAATAGTCACTAAGAATAAATCAAGCGACCAAAGGAGTCTGCTTTAGCACTGGCCAGGCTGCAGGCAGAATGCAAGGAAGGCGACACTGACCCCAGCTGGTTTTCTCTGCCTCCGTCTCCTGCGACTGCGAGGCTTAGACATTTAATGTCCTTTTGTTGCCGACTGCCTCCCCAAATGAGGACCATTTCTCAATGCAATAAACAGGTGGTGCTGCACCAGACAAACACTCAGCTTTCTAATCACTCCCATTTAACGCGGACTTCCTGAGTTATTTATTTCTCCTCACTGAGAGTAATTCATAAGAAACAAAACATATTTGGTTTATGGCTTTGTCCCATGAGACCACTTAGGCATAGAAAAATAAAAATATGCTTAACTGTTTCTTGAAAACTACATGAATGTTTGTACCTAGGAAAAGTATTTCCCTTACACCCTAAGAAGGGAGGAATTTCTTTTGGAAAAGAAATGTATCACCATTTTATTTTTTTAAATCCTCATTTTGGAGCAATGTGTAGAAGGCAAAATTCTGACATTTTTAAATGCTCAGTGAATGCAGCTGAGTGTTGTTTTATATAAAATCACACCCCCGGCAGTGAATTATGCGGAATGACTGTAGGATGTATGTATTTTCCCCAGACCTTCTCCCCTTTTTTGGGGTCAGAACATTCAACACTTTTAAAAGCATATGAAAAAAAAAAAGATAGTTGATTACTTTTCAGTGGGCTTTTAAACCTCAGAACACCCCAGTCAAGTTTTTCTAAAGCTTCTCTCAGGAAGATAAGCCTGCCATGTGTCACACCCTCTGGGTCTACCCAGTACCTGCCACATGCCTTTGTGTTTTGCCTTGACACCTTTCAAAGAAATCTTTTTTAGAACAAGCACAGATCCCCTTAGAAAGCGAGTTTTCAGGCAGCTGGTCTGTAGGTTGCATTGGTGCTTGCTTCTTTAAGAAAAAAAAAAAAGAATGTTCATTGTTAACATCTTACATGTTAGCATTAGGGAAGCAGGGCCAGGGGTACACGAGAGCTCTTTGTACTATTTTTGCTCCATTTCCATAGCCTAAATGTGCCACATTTCTAAAAATGGTCATTTGTGATAGATTTTAAAAGTTCCTCATGGAGTAGCAGTTTTTCATATAGTTGAGTCACTTCTCAGTAGCTTTGCCATAGATGCAATCTCTGCATCTGTTGATTCACCAGAAATAGCATAAACATATCTGCAAAATCCTGTGCTATATTTATTAAAGCACCCAGGTGCATCTGATCATGGTGTAGTTCCCATCAATCTGTTAGAGAGACAGGTCACCAGCTGCTCAGAATCCCACCAAGCCCAGCTCTGTTGACTCATGCCCCTGGCACAGTCCCCCAGTGAGACCATGAATAAAATCTCTCAGGATGGTTGGTTTGTGACATGGCATCATTTCAGAAAGACAGAAGGCACTGGAAAGAACTTGGAATACGGGCCCTTGGAATTGGAATCCTTGGAATAAATAACTGGGATTTATTCCCACCTGGTTCTGACACTCATCAAGTGGGTGATGATGCACAGGTCACTCCATCCATGTGATCTCAAGCTCCTCACCTACATCACAGGCTGATCACCATCCTGCTCCAGGAGGGGGAAACAGGACCAATGGAAAATTTGACAAAGCACTGCACAAAGGCAAATCTTCATTGCAATTTCCTCAGCCCTAGGATGGCCCATACTGAAGGCATGGCTTTAAAGAGAGGATCTGTAAGTGACGTAGATAGACTTTGTTCTTTATTTTAAATCTAAGAAAAAAAAAATACACACAAGATGACACAGAGAGGCAGGAAGCTGGTTTGCTAAATCCTTGACCCATGTCTCATCCCTGTGCTCAAAAATGGCTATTTCCTGACCATTTTGCCAGAGTAGCTGGATGAAGGCCAGATGAAGATCAATGCAGGTTAGGGGTGTGACCATCTTGTAGGGTGAGCTAAGGGCTGTCATTTGGATAGAACAAAGTGCTCTGGGGGAGGAGATTCTGCTGTCCAACACCCCTGGCTTTGGTCTTGTCCTTTCAATGTGCCAACTCCCTTCTTGTGTTGTGTCCTCTGGAGAGCAGGGACAAAGGACATGGAGCTGCCTGCGGGAGCTGGAGGAGATCTGAGACCCTCAGTGAACTTTAAATGCAAAACAGGAATCAAGTGGGGGTGACATCAGCCTCTGCCCTTCTGTGCCCTTCCCTGCAGGAACCAGCTACTCTAACTTTTCTCACTTTCAAAGATGCCTGTAAGCACCTTGGTCAGATTCATTTGGACACCGAATTCAAACTAGGGTGGGGAAAGAGGCTGAGAAGCATATAGTGAGACGTGTGCTGAACACCTGCTCTACCCCGGGATGTGAGGAGTAAAGAACATGATTATCCAAGGCCAACCAGTGCATAGGAACGTCTGGACCCTTCTATGACAAGGCTGCAAGCACCGATGGAAAGGGCTGTGCATCATTCCAATGTGGACGGTCCTCCCGATGGGCTTCCCATGGAGCTGGGGCTCAGGTTCACTCTGGTTGAATTGAAATGAATTACAATTGCACACATTTATCAGAGAAGACCAGTCAAGTGGGCACGCTCTAGGGCCATACTGGTATAGACTTTGGAGTTGGGATGAGTATCCAGTAAGAACAGGGCTCAGTCCAAATGGCATGGGATTTCTGGTAAGCCGTGCAGAGCCTGCCCAGCCCAGATCCAGAGGGCAAAGCCTGGGCCAAAGAAGGTACCCCTGGGTGCTGAGCTCCTGAGGGGCCCTGATCCTTTAATCCCAATTCATCCTGCATGGGAGTCTGACTTGGGCAGGGCCCACCCTCTCCAGGATGCAGCTGATAAGAGGCATGGCAGCAAGGCCTCCCCATGGCCAAGGGCCTGCTGTTATTTATACACTTGGGGTTATTCGTTTCCTCCATGAAGATGCCTTTCTCCCATTAAGGCTAATGGGAGTCATGTGGCTGAACTGAAAGCATTTCATTTTCCAGATTTTCTAAAAATAAAATGTGGAGAAGGAAAACATATGTATTATTTCTATTTGGGATTTCAAGAACATAAACAAAAAGGAACCAGAGAGATTCACTGCCCAAGAGATCCACTTCCTTCTCAATTATAGTAGCCTATTGGTTACTTGTCATTAAACTGGTTTTGGTGTGGAATAAGGTGAAATCCTGCTCAATTTCTCACATGAACACAGTTTAAGTAATGCTCCTGTTATTCCTTGAAAAATGTATCCCATCTTTTCTTTGATGACCAGGATACTGAAAGATTTTAATTGGCTGGTGGAATATTGCATTATGGTTCAGAAGATCTATATTCCAGAAAAGTTTACTGGGAAGAAAATTTTTAAAAAGGTAATTTTATTTTCCTAATGACTTTTATTATTCACTTGTGCTTATGTATGGCCAGGATAAAAAGGAGCCTCTTGGATATAATAAAATCACGCTTAAAAATACAAATATACTTTTACAGTTACATGTAAAGGGAAAAGCAGTGATAAAATGTTAATATCACTCAAAATACAAATAACGCTGTGGGCCAAACTCAAAATGTCACTAAAAAGAGACATTGAAAATAAAGCTCTGTTCTGCTTTGTCTCATGGAAGTGTAGTAATTTCTAAATTTGGCAAAAGTTGCTCAGTATTCTATTGGCTTTAACATTCTAAATTTTCCATGTAGGATCATTCCATGGTTTGGGGCACTTTTCCCATTGCTTAAATTTACAGGCATCTTTAAACACAGCCACACCACACCTCTATGCACCATTTGGCCCAGTGCTTGGGAAGTTTCAAGCACATCAGTCTCTGCCTGGAGATGAAGGTTGTCCCCAGGGTCTGGTGAACATACAGAGGCCTGCCCACTGTCACATACATTTGACAACAGTCGGTGAATGATTAGGACCTGTGCTAACCTTTACCATCACATCCCTTAGTTCAATGACTTATTTATCTCCAAATCTAGGCATTAAGTCAACCCGTGCTTTCCTGCTTTCTGCATGGAATCCATCTGCAAGCACTAATTCTGCATAACTGAGACACTCCTCCAACCATACTATCTCCATCCTTACCTGTACCGCTCACCTGGTGAACCCTCTTGCTTTGCTGACTTTCCTGCTTCACCTGAGATCTTGCGGAAATGCAGGTCAGATTATGGTAATGTTCTGCTGAGATCTCTCTCATGGCTTTTCCTCTCAACTAAAATAAATCACAAACTCCTCCCAGCATGATCTGGCCTCTGCCCACCTCCATGAGCCCAGGTGGCCCCTCTCTGCCCCTCTGCTGGGCAGTCCCACTGGTCTTGGTCTCGTCCCATGAATGTGCCAGCTTCATTCTTGTGCCAGGTAAGGAATTTTTGCCAGCTGTTCCTTTGTCCTCTCTACTGTCACAAGACAGGCTCCTTCCATCATCTGCAGATCTTGGCTGAAATGTCACTCAGAGAAGCCTTCTCTGGCCACCCATCTAAAGGAGCCAACGAGTAGCCAACCCAATCATATCATCTGATTTCAGTGCTCTACACAAGCTCTTATTGCCATTGAAATATCTCACCGGGAAGCATCTATCTCTTGCCCATTTCCATCTATTTGATCACAAGCTCCATGACAGCCAGGACCTTGCTTTGGTCACTGCAGTGCCCGACACCTAGATGACAAAGGGCACTAAATAAACATTTGCCAAGTGACTTATATCATCATTTAACTCATGACTCACGTCAAGTGACTTACATCATTTAACTGATGACTTCTCATGGGTTTCATTCAGCCAAAGGAAAAATTGTTTTAAGACGGAGTCCACATCCCAATGGCAGAGGCATTTCTAACTTCGTTGACCCTTCGTTTATCTTGCACCATTCCCTCTGTGTCAGGAGGGTGCTGGAAGCCTGGCTCCCCCTGGCTGGGCCACGATATTGGCAGGTACCAATGTTGGAGCTCAGAAAACACCATCCGAAAATGAAGACCTCAGAAGCAAAGTCTCTCATTTTCTCCTTCCCTCCTGTCTCTCACCCTCATTTTCCCCCAGGGCAGGTCACAGAAACTAGAATCCCACCTTCCCAGTTAGGCCACACAAACCAGAACTCCTTGTCCCGAAGAATAGCCATAAAGCCTAAAACTATGATTCTAATCTTCTTCCCACCTTTGTGTAACAGCTTGCCATAGAGAAATTAAGATCCTCATTTCAGAGGGGTTCTTACCCAATACCTAGGAGGAAGAAATGCTACAACAGAGAAGCCAAGAAGAATCTAAACAGATGGTCCTTGCTAGGTTTCTCCAATTTATTACCATTGGCTCACATCTTTTTTTTTTTTTTTTTTGTCCAATCACATTTCTACATTTGTCTCTGCTTTGCGGAAACTAAGCATAAAATCAGATGGCTTCCATGAAGCTTTGGGTCTTCATCTTGAAGATTCCTGTGTCATGTAAAACTAGGATTAAATAAATGTGCTATGTTTTTGTCTTGATAACCTGTCTTTTGTTATGGGGTATCAGTCATGACTCTTACATCGGGGAGGGGAAAGGGATCACTCCATTTCTGCCCCCATACTATGACTCTACTGAGCTGAATGGGACAGGCGGCAGGATGCAAGGTTGAGCGCAGCACAGTCTAATGAGCAGTTGCCATAAGCAACAATGCAAATGTCCGGATTCCATCAGAACTGTCTCACATGGCTCTCAAGGCCTGCCCTTTTCCACTCTGAAACTTGTATCAACTAAGTGGCAAACTTGACTAATTCCAACTTCACCTTTTTTCTCTGCACCTTGCCGTCACAGAAGCACAGGAGGGCAAGAAATTAGACAAAAGCCAGATGTGCAGAAGAGTGGGAACGGAGAAGCTGAGAGCTCAATTGCATTGTCATTGAGATCATTTACTCCCTAACTAGGTGGTAGTTGCCCCTATGACATTTCTCTGGATTGAAATCACACATTTTCCATTTGTGACATGATCATCAGCCCAGCCATGTGAGGGCAATTTTCAAGAAGGAAGCAGCGGATCAGCTTCCCAGGTCACGCAGACCAGACATCGAGCCCTGGTGTGTCATTAGGAAATCAAGGTGATTAGGCTTTCTCTGAGGTTAGAAGCGGGGGGTGTGCATTTCCTTGCAGGAAAAAAGAATCCAAGTATTGAAAAATTTTCTCTGCTGAGAAAGGAGTTAAGGAACAAGTTTGGCTTGGGGACCCTTAATTTTAAGTTCTCTGCATTTGTGACCTTAGGTACTCTTGCTGAATAATATGCGACATTCAGATATTCAATGCATTTCTAAATAAAATTGCCTTCTAGAAGATATCGGGGGCTGAAATAACACAGTGCAAGATAGTTATACTGTGTGAATTATCTCTCCATGAAATTGTTAATAAATAAATCTTTACAAAAGCAAGACAGCTCGCCAGTTTGACAGCCTGCGGACAGGAGACTTGGAATCAGGAGGGAACAGAAAAGGAGTTGCACAAAGGCAAACCAAGAACATTTCATTCTTTGCAGGTGGAGCCTAAGTGAAATACACTGTTCCACACTTGGCATTCTGGTCTCTGCTCATCTTTTGACTTGTACTAATTCCTTTTGGTTGAGGAACTAATTCAACTCAGCTGCAGAGACTCCAGGCTTTGTGCTTTAAGTTTCATAATGTAATTAAGGATTCACATCCAATTATATCATGTGAAAAATCCTCTCACAATCCTTTCCCTACTAATCCTAGACTCAGTGCCTTGTGTGCTGACTTGATCTATGCTCAGGAGAAAAGCAGAAAGCTCATTTGCAAGCACCAAGCTGAGCTTGAAATGATCGGTGACATTTTAGCCTGGTCAATGTTGTCTGAAAATACATGGATGCTTTTGGTTTGTGGTTTGAGATCATAAGATGTATTCTTGCAAGGTAATCCTTAAAAAGGGGGATGCATCTTCAAACTAATACTTCATCATTAGTTCTATAAGCATAGATTTCATACCAATCAGATGCAGGTATTGTCACTTCTCTCTTAGCAACCCTTCAGAGGCCCCAGAGTGAGGCCTGAAATCTTTGGTGTGGATAGCCTCACATGTTGGTGCTAAACTTCTTTTCCAGTGCCATATTCTGTTTGCAACCCATCAAGTTCATGGTGATCCAAGAACATGTTCTGTTTGTCATTCTCCAAGACTCTGTGCATTTCTGTGTCTGCCGTGGGTTGCCTCTACCCTGGGATGTCCTTATCCTTCCCACTCATTGAAAATCAACCCCCGCCTGACTACCACCTAGCTCTGTAGGCTCAGCATTGGGTGCAGATATTCCATAGGCCTGACACGGACTCATTTTGCAAATGTGATTGCTGGCATAACTTCTCTCCTTCTCTCACTCGTTCTCTCTCCTCTCCGTGTACATCTTGGGACAGAGAAAGTTATCCTTCTCTTCACTGTATCATAAAGTGCAGTAATTCATATGCCTTCCATACTTACTATGACTTTAAAATGTGCTATTTTTGCATCCCACTTCTCTTTATGTATATGCCAGTTCCCTCTAGATTCATCATTATTTTGAGTTGTCATGACTACCCCAATTCTCTCTAACAAAAAAAGTCAGAATAATACAAATGTAAAGCATAAGTTCAAAATGATTTAGGGGTCCTTAAATGATTTAGGGGTCCCTATACACTGACTCTAATGGTACAGGCTAACCACTGTGGTCCCTAGTGACATAAAAGAGTTAATACACAAACAGCTCTGAAAAACCCTAACACTAAGACCATTTCCAAAGTAAGAAATATACATAGCCAGCAAATGAAAAAGTTCTGCTTTATTTGTGAGTTGACATTAGGCAAAAGTAAGGTATTTTTCACCTATCAAATTAGTGAAGTGTAGAGATATATATAGTCAATTCTAAAGGACTGGAGGGAGACAGAAACTCCCCTACCCCGCCAATGGAGCGCACATCACCACCACACTTTTTAAGGCAATTAGTAATATAGAATCAAATGCCTTAAAAATGTTCAGATCATTTACCTAACAATTCCTCTTCCAGGAATATAGCTTAAGAACATAAAGAGAGGTATAGTCAAAGTTTTACACATAAAGATATTCACTAGGCATTATGTATAATGGTGAAAAAATAGGAATCAAGTTAAATGCCCAACATTTGGAATACACTTTAAAAGTTCATATCATCATATGATCTGAATATTAGCTATTTCATATGTCTGCAAATAACTTTTAATAACAGGAAAACAGGCCTTTCTAATTCGTGGCTTGATAAAAGCTGAACAGTATTAGAAAAAGCCTAACAACGTGAACAAAAAAGAATCTTCAAGAATAAACACCGTAAAATATACTGAAGTTCATGTTCCCACCAAATTCATATGTTGAAGCCCTAATCCCAGGTGATATTATTAGGAGCTAGGGTTTTGGGAGGTAATCAGGTCATATGGGTGGAGCCCTTATAAACTGGATTAGTGACTTTATAAGAAGAAGTCAGTGAGCTAGAGCTAGCTCACCTTCCACAATGTGAGGACACGACAAAAACTCCACAGTCTGCAACAGGAAGAGGGCCCTCACCAGAACCCAACCATGCCGGCACCCGGATCTTTGGCTTCCAGCCTCCAGAACTGTGAGTAATAAATTTCTGTTGTCTGTAACCCACCATGTCTACAGCACTGTGTTATGGCAGCATTACCAGGCTAAGACATACCATTTGAGCCCACTTGTATAAATGGACTTTATGAAGTCCATTATTAAATGAAGAAGCATACCATCTCTATATATAGAAAAACTAATGCAATGATGACAATTAAACTCATTTTTGAATTTAATTTTTTTAAAAGAGCAAAAAAGTCCTAACTTTTTTTTATGGATGGTCAACTTAACATTCTAGTGGGAAAAACAGATTTTGGAGATCTTTTATTATCTGCAATATAGTGGGCTAGATATCACAAAAATCCTTATGCTATGAAGCAAATAAAAACCTTGGAAATAACTATAAATACATATTTAAAATATATGGCTCAGGTTGCAAGAAATTAAGGAAATACTTCAGAGGTCAAGAAGAAAGCTGGAGAACAAACCTGTCTTGGGGACCACTGCTGATTTTCGGTCCCCAACAGTTCTGAATTTAATGTCAAATAGAGGCCAGGGGACAAAACATGGGAACTGAGAATGTGGGAAGTCAGATTGGAAATCCCTGCATAAAGGCTCAATTCATAATCATAAGTTAGTCCCCCTTCAGACTTTTAGGGCCAAAAGTTCACACAACCTGCTTAGTGTGGACAACAACAAGTTGGAAATTTAGCAAGAAGTAAGCCCAGCTGAGGGAAGCATGGAAATTCTATCTGAAGGAACTTATTAACCCAGAAATTTTCACAGATAAAGTCCCAATAAACATGAGCTCAGGATCATAGTAACCATATATACGGACCAGAAATCATAATATAAGAAACAACTACCATAAGCAAAAGTCAGTAGAGACACCAAATTGCAGAATCAGACACACGCATACCTCAGATAAAAAGTACACAAAAATATTAGTTTATGTCCTGTATTTTCACCTTAGAAGTAAAAAATACAGGATATAAACTAACTAATTTGGTTAAAGGCGTAAAAGAATTAATTTGAGTTAGGAGCATGAGACTATAAAGATTACCAGAGTGATTTCAAAAGAACTAAAAAGCACTTTTTTTTTTTTAAATGCATTAATTGAAGTTAAAACTCAGATGACTTTAGATACAAGTGAAACTAAAATTAGTGGAGTAAACTATAAATTTAGAAATAAATTTAATGAATGCATCATAGAGACTCAAGAAATGGAAAATGGGAAAGATGGGTTAGGAGAAAGAATATTAGAATGAGACCAGCCACAGTGCTCATGCCTGTAATCCCAGCGCTTTGGGAGGCTGAGGTGGGCAGATCACCTTAAGTCAGGAGTTCAAGACCAGCCTGGCCAGCATGGTGAAACCCCATCTCTACTAAAAATACAAAAAATTAGCTGGGCATGCTGGCAGGTACTGTAATCCCAGCTATGTGAGAGGCTGAGGCAGGAGGATTTCTTGAACCTGGGAGGTGGAGGTTGCAGTGAGCTAAGACTGTGTAATTAAACTCCAGCCCGGGCAACAAGAGCAAAACTCCATCTTAAAAAAAAAATAAAAAATAAAAGAAAGAAAGAAAAATAGAACGAGATAGTATAAAATGAATCTAATCAGAATTCTGAAGGAGATAATGGAAATAAAGGAGAGGAAATAAATGGCTATGAATTTTTCAGAAGAAACAAAGACAAAAGCCATCAGATTCATAAAACATAAATCATTAAAAGAACCAAAAAGAAATCCACATTTAAACACATCATAATGAAGCATAACACCAAGCACAAAGGGAAGATCCCAAAAACAGCCAAAAGAGGTATGAAGGTATAATAATTAGACATATAGCTGCCTTCTCCATAGCAACAGTGGAAGCCAAAAGCGCTAGGATATTTTCAAAGGACAGATAGAAAATAATTGTCGACATAGACTAGTACCTTGTAAAGTTTTCTAAGAATACAGTAAAACAAAGATGTTTTTAGGATTTCTGCTTTCTCCCAAACCATCGGAAAGAATTTACCACCAAAAGTCCCTCCACTTTGACGTACCACCAAAAGGAACATGTCAAATATGTACTTGAGGAAGGTAAAAATTGATAAGATCTGCGTGCTTAAAAGAAAGAGAAGCAAAGGCAATGGTAAACATAAGGTAAATCTAAATATTGTATAATATAAAAGGAAAATTCAATTTTAAGGGTCAAAAAGCAAAACAAGATGGAACTAAAACATGTAATAGCAGTAGTACATCTGTTTGAGGGGTGATGAGAAGTAAAGTATTCTAAGAGTCTAAATTGCTTCAGAGATAAGTAAAAATACCGATTAATTTTGGCCTTGAAGAGTTCACGTTTTTTTTTCTAAATTCACTAAAATAATAGAATTAAAGAGTATAACTCCCAACTATCACAGACAAAAAGTGAAATGAGAAAAAAAATTAATTCGATACAAGGAAAGATAAATAGAAAAAGAGGTAAGACAAGTAGAAAGCCTAAATAATAGTATAGTAATAAATCAACACATATCAATTATCAAAACAAATATAAATGGTCTAAGTTTTCTACTTAAAGTAAATATATGATAACTAGCAAAATTTTGCAAAACTGTAATGACCATAATCTTGCCTTAATGGATATTAAAGTTCATAACAAAGACATAATTTTTAAAAAGGTGGTATTTATGAATATACGCAGAAAATATTTTGTGATGAGTAAAAAAACAATACTTACCAAAATTAGAAGGGAATTATAGCTTCAAATTAGTATATGAAAACATTTGGTATAAGCATTTGATCTAAGCTTTTTCTTTAAGAGGCTAAAAAAAAATAGAGGAACAAATGGAGGACAAAATAAATAGACAAATGGAAGAAGAAAGCTAAAAGGAGAAATCAATATAAGAGAAAGTTCACAATAGAAAAAGTCCATAAAATAAAACCTAGATCTTTGGGGAAAAAAATCAATAAAATGGACAAACCTGTAGCTAGACTGATAAGGGCAAAAGAAAAGACAAAATTACCGCCATCAGGAATAGATCAGAGGACATCACTGAAGATCTTAGGATAATAGGAAAATACTGTGAACAACTTTATGCCAACAATTTAAATAACTTTGTTAAAATGGCAAATTCCTTGAAAGGCACAAAAGATTGCCCAAACAGACTTTTATGAGATGGCAAACTCCTTGAAAGATACAAGTTGCCAAAACACTTAAGAAGAAGAAACCCCAACTGGTCATACAGCAAATAAATTGAATTCATAATTAAAACCTTTCCCACAGAGAAAGCTCCAGGCCAAGATGACTTCATGGGTGATTTCTATCAAACATTTATGGAAGAAATATTACCAATCTTCAAAAATCTCTTTCAGAAACAGAGAGAACATTTCCCAGTACATTTTATAAAGCTGATACCTTTTTCCTGATACCAAAATCCAAAACATTTTTTAAAAGAAAACAACATACCAATATTCCTCACAAACATAAATGAAAAAAATCCCCAAAAACATAAGCAAATAGAATCCAGCAATATATTTATTTTTTTAAAGTATAATGTGTCATGACCAAATAGCTGCTCTGGAAACAGTTAATGTAACATATGAAAAATCAATGCAATTCCCCATATTTATAAAATGAAGAAGAAAAATCCTATTAATATTCTACAGCTGCATAAAAAGCATGTATCAGTATTCAACACCAATGTATAAAAAAAAGCTCTCATCAAATTAGGAAGAGAAACAACAACAATTTAAAATATCCCAAACATCCCAAACAACCTGAATAAAAAAATGGACAAAGGACTTGAATAATGATTGCTTCAAAGAAAATATACAAATGGCCAAAAGAAACCTGGAAAGATGTTCAGTTATTATTAGGAAATCACTAGGAAACTGCAAATCAAAACCGCAATGAGATAACACTTCCCATCTGTCAGGATGGATATTATCAGAAAAACAGAGCATGACAAGTGTTGGTGAGGATGACAAGAAATTAGAACCCTTGTGCATTGCTGATAAGAATGCAAAATGTGTTTCCACTATGGAAAACACAATTACTCTTCCTCAAAATATAAAAAGTAGAATTTTCATATGATCCAGTAATTCTACTTTGGGGCACACACACACTAAAGAATTAAAAACAGGAACTTAAAGATGTATTTGTACATCTCTTGTGCATAGTATTAATAACATTATTCACAATAGCCTCAAGATGGTAGCAACCCAAGTGTCTATCAACAGAAGAATGGGTAAAGAAAATGTGTGGTCTATATATACATAGAAGATTAGCCCCTTGATACATATACATACACACAATCAGAGGCTAAGGAGGGATATATGCCGCATAGCTATGTGTGTATAAATATACACATATAATTAGAATATACACATACAGTTAAAATACAAGTAGAATATCGGCTTTAACAGAAAGGAAATTCTGACACGTGCAACAGCATAAATGAATCTTTAGGACTTTATGTTAAGTGAAATAAACCAGTCACAAGAGAACAGATACTGTACAAGTTCACTTATATGCATACCTAGAGCAGTGAGATTGACAGACAGAAAGTAGAGTGGTGGTGGCTTCCAGAGAATGGGGATTCAGTGTTTAACAGGTATATAGTGTTTAACGGGTATACGAGTGGTGGCTTCCAGGGAATGGGGATTCAGTGTTTAACAGGTATAT
>NW_016107422.1:6215233-6218367 GCF_001604975.1 Cebus imitator | reverse complement strand
GAGTGGTGGCTTCCAGGGAATGGGGATTCAGTGTTTAACAGGTATATAGTGTTTAACGGGTATACGAGGTGGTGGCTTCCAGGGAATGGGGAGTCAGTGTTTAACAGGTATACAGTGTTTAACGGGTATATGAGTGGTGGCTTCCAGGGAATGGGTATTCAGTGTTTAACAGGTATATAGTGTTTAATGGGTATATGAGTGGCGGCTTCCAGGGAATGGGTATATAGTGTTTAATGGGTAGATGGAGTTTACAAGATGAAGAGTTCTGGAGATGGATGGCAATAATGCTTGCAAAACAATATGAATGTACTTAATGCCACAGAATTGTACACTTAAAAGTTGTTAAAATGGTAAATTTTATATTATATATATATTTCATCAAAATTTAAAAACAGAAGAAAAAGTTAGGCATAAAAGGAAACTCTCCCAACCTGACAAATTCTCTCTAAATAGATATAGAGAGAATGTATATATCTCTATTTTTGAAAACCCCCACCACTAACAAAGGATACAGGCAAGGATGTTCTCTCCTGTTACTTCTACTCAACATTGTACGAAAGCCTTACCTACAGCAATAAGGCAAGAATATGACAGAAGTCATAGAAATAGGAAAAGATATGCAAAAAATTATTCCTATATATTATTATTACATAGAAAATCCTAAGAAATCTACAAAAACACTGCTAGGCGCATCTAGCAAAGTTGCAGGATTCAATTACTATACAGAAATCAGTGATATATCTCCATTTGAAGCAAAGAGGTTGAAAATGAAATTTAAAAAAATCTGGATCATTTATACTAGCATTCAGAATATAAAATAGGTAAGGATACATTTTGCAAAATATGTAATTGATCTCTATAATGAAAACTACAAGATTCTGCTGATAGAAATTAAAGATTCAGGCAATGACATGGAAGAATTTCAAAAGCATTAGCCTTAGTGAAAGAAATCATATACAAAGAGTATGTTCAATTTGCTTCAATTTATAGATTCTAGAATAGTGACAGAAAGAACTGTGTTTTCCCAGGGCTGGGGGTGAAGGAAGATGTAACACAAAAAGATTAAACCTTTTTAAGGTGACAGAAATCATCTATATCTAATTGTGGTTAGTTACACAGATATACACATAAAATGTGTGCACTTTAATGTAAGTATATTATGCCTCCAAATAGCCAATTTAAAAAGAAAAAAACAAAAAACAGAGTACAGAACCAGGTCTTTTTTAAAATATAAAATTAAAATTTGGAAAAAGTATGATGGCAGCCGCAGTATCTCACTCCGTAACTCCTGCAATTTTGAGATACGTGAAATGTTAACCATTCACACTTAGGAGTATATGAGAGATTCCTTATCTTTCAAATCCACAGAGGAAAACAGAAGAGCTTTTGTGATTCACACAATATTCAAGTTGCATGAGAATTTCTAGAAGGAAACCGTTGTATAAGTCAGGGAAATCCTTGTATAAACAAGATATAAGCCAGAATTTATATGTGATTGGTATTTCCAACCAGTAGAAAAATAACAAATTATCTCATCAATAGTCTGTGGACAATTGGCAAACCATTTAGGAAAAGCAGATTCCGTGTTACTGGATGAAAAGTCAAAAATAACAACAACAACAAAAAAAGCAGATTCCAAACTTACACTATACAGGAAATATATCCAGAAGGACTACAGATTTAAATAAAAGTATCAGAGAGGCATGCAGGTTACAGAAGTCCTCTCTAAGCCTGTCTGTGAAAAGACACAAAGAGAAAGATGAAGAAGACAGAAATCTGAATGTGAAAAGTTACCAGAAACAGATATGATGCTTAAATGCAAGGTGGCATCCTGGATTGGATCCTGCAACAGAGAAAGGACATTAGGAGAAAAACTGATGGACTCCGAATAAAGTCTGTAGTTTAGATAACAGTACTGTACCAATATTAATTTCTCAGTTTATATCAGTTGTTCTCCTCCGGGACCAATTTTCCTCCCTAGGGAACATTTGCCAGTGCCTGGAGACATTTTTCGTTGTGTACTAGCGGGAGAAGGGGAGACACAACCAGCATCTGATGATAGAGGCCAGGGATGTTGCCAAACATCCTTCAGTGCAAAGGACATCTGCCCACAATGAAGACTTATCCAACCCACAATATCAATAGCACCCAGGTCAAGATGCTCTGTCTTAGAGAGATGTACTGTGGTTATGTAAGATGTAAAGTAAGAGGAAGCTCAGAGAAGGACGGATGTATGGGAATACTTTACACTGTCTCTATAGCTCTTGTTAATCCAAAATTACTTCGAAATTCACAGTTTTAAAAATTACCATAGATAACATTAAAAAGCAAAATAGAAAAGGTTATTTTTAGCATAAATGCAAATGCAAAATATGAGAACTCTGAAGAAATTGAAGAAAACAGAAGCAATCTACAAAAGACGAAATACGGATGTACAACAAACATATGAGAACATTCAACATCTTTCTGAAAAGATGCAAATTAATAAATCATAAGCATCTTTTATTGAGTTTTTTTAATGGCAATATCCAATACCTGTGCATGCTTAAGAAAGCTCATACGTATGTCTAGATACTGCAACGTGCAGTGTTATGTGAAAATCTAGATTAAAAAGTCTTAAATGTGTTCCTTGACCAGAAGTTCTAGGACTCTGGCTTAAGAAAATCACATAAAATGCTCACACTTTTCTCTAAAGACATTTATCAACACATTGCTATAAAAATGTAAAATGGAAACAACCTATTTAACAATAAGGTTTTTAAAAAGCAGTTTAAATAAATCTATACAACGGAAGCCCAGGTCCATTAAATGATTACTAGGAAGTTTGTGGGACAGGTACTGGAACTTAAAAATCCATTGTTGAGAAAAAGAAGCCTTTGAAAATAGTATAGATTTTGCATAATCCCCCTTTTTGTTAAAAAAAAAAAATGAAACAAAATATAAAGAAAAAGAAAAGTTTGTTGCATTTATGAGAGATTCCAAGTAATCTGTCTGGGTGATCTACTGAAACGTTAACTGTGATGTTTTCTCTGGGCAGTGGGATTATGGCTGATTTTCCATTTTCCTCTTTTGCTTATTTATACTTTAAGTTTTATAGTAAACATGTTTTACTTTTTTCTTCTTTTTTTTTTTTT
>NW_016107422.1:6212225-6215223 GCF_001604975.1 Cebus imitator | reverse complement strand
TTTTTTTGAGACAGAGTCTCGCTCTGTCACCTAGGCTGGAGTGCAGTGGCATGATCTTGGCTCACTGCAACCTCTGACTCCCAGGTTCACGTGTTTCACCTGCCCGAGCCTCCCGAATAGCTGGGATTACAGGTGCCCACCACCACACTTAATTTTTGTATTTTTAGTAGAGACAGAGTTTTGCCATGTTTTCTAGGCTGGTCTCGAACTCCTGACTTCATGTCATCTGCCCACCTCGGCCTCCTAAAGTGCTGGGATTACAGGATTGAGCAACCATGCCCGGCCGTGTTTTACTTTTTCAGTAAGAAAAAATGAAGCATTAGAAAAGCAAAGGAACTGAAGAAGGAAATGATCCCATTTAAATTCCTTTCTAAGCAACATTTCAGTGAATGATGCTGGACCTGGAAAGAAACTACAGTTACCAGCCGCACCAACAGCCACAGTAGGCTTTGAGTCCATGAAGTTCATGAGGGTTTTGACACAGTGAATTCCATTAGCATAAACTCTCTCTGACGTCTAGCATGCTACATCTTCCAAATACACAACTCTGATATTCAATGCATTTTATGGGCCACCCCTCCCCAGCTCCACCAGCTGGGGTCTGATACTCTACTGTTTGCAGCTCCTTTGGCTTTAATTTCTGAACTGCAGTGGTTCACTTGCTCTTACATGCACAGGATATTAATGAAGGTGCAGGAGAGGATGCCAGATAAATTCAAAGTCATTTGTTCACTATCTACAGAGGTCATCGGATCAAAAATGCTTAAATATGACCCACCCATACACAAAAATGAATAAGCCTGTATTTTCTTAAAACACCAGAGCCATTCATCTGCTGAATATACACCAAAGACTTTTGTATCCCACCTGAGGAGTAGATTTTAAGTAAAACTACGTAAGTTTCCCTTTACTTCAGCAAACTTATGTATTTATAAATGAGAAAGATAAGACAAAGCCATGAGTGAGTTTTGCACATTGAATATCACCATGAAAGCTCATATACTTGCAAGAGATGCGTCTCTAAGTTCACTCTGAATTTTAACATTCAACGAAGCACACATTTGTTGTTCCATAGGTCAAATGCTCTAAGAAAGAAAAACTAGAGTTGCTCAGAGGATGCACACCTCTGGAAAAAAGAGAGAATTGAGAATTTTTTTCTTGTGGGACCCACATAAATAGCATTGTCTAATAACGTGAACGAGACACAGGCTCAGTGCACGCTCTGGCACTACACACCAAAGATCACAGGAAACAAGCAAGACACACCATGATGCAGTCCTTGCATGCAAATAATTCACTCAGTTGAGGAAATGGTTAAGAAAAACTGAATTTCTGTAGCTTTTTAACTTCTGATTCTATAGACAACAGCTATCTGATGGACCGGTTTACATACTCCTCATCTGTCTGTGACTTTTGCTGTTCCTACAGGGCATTTAAGAATTGGATTAGGCAAGAGTAGGCATTTGAGGAACAGCTTCTAATTCTAAGTGACAGAGGTTGTGTTCCCTGCAAAGAGAACACCTGTCCTGTGCACCTGCCCTTCAAGTCTCACAGGGACCTTAACCTTGAAGAATCTGCCCATTACCCATGAATAGCAGAGAATCAAGATACACTATAGAATGGACCTGCTATACCCCAAACAGAGCTCTTAACCAGGAATGCACTGACTGAGACATGTTCATTGCAGCATCTGATGAGTGTGTTTTGGTCAGGCACGTTGGCTCACGCCTGTAATCCCAGTTATTTGGGAGGCTGAGACAGTGGATCATTTGAACCCAGGAGTTCATGTTTTGAAAAAGTGCCACCCATGTCTGATGCACCTCTCTGGTTAAGAACATCTTTTTCACACTCTCTGATGAAAGCCCCTGTACCACCTAAGGTCCATAGAATGCCCCAAACATAGACTGCAGTACTTTATCTGCAGTAATGCCTTCATGGGGCTATGGCCTAACAAGGGAAACAGAAGAACATCTGATAGCAATATGAACATTTAACAACAAACTACTTTGACAACACAGTTTGAGATGAACTTATGGGCTGGTTCTACCATCTTTATTTCTTGTTCTCCAAAGTTAGCCATTATTGATGAAAAGAAAATCACATTTTACAGAATGATATGGGCTTTGCTTTAAGATTATTAGGAAAAGAGCAAAACCTCACCAAGTCAAAGGAATTAAACGCACCATCTATTTCTCACATTTTTTTGCTCTATTTTCTAGGGTCATCTGTATCTAGAATACTTTTCCTTACAGAACTCGTCATGTTACTACCACTGCCTTTTTCCAAGATCCCTTCTAAATTGACTTCCTGCAGACAGCTTGGGTGATTCTGAAGACTAATGATAATTACAGAATGGTTCGAGTCCCCACTATGAGCCCAAATGCTCAGAGCTCTTCACGTAAATTACCTTGTAAAGGGCAGGCAAGAAACTTATGCAGTATGAATGGAGTCTCAGATGGGCCTCATTCCCAAGCCCATGCTGCTTCTGATAGGTTACCCTGATACTCACTGTTACTCACGTATAGATGGTTGCTCTGCAGTGTCCTAATTTAAAAGATCAGCCCATTACCTCATCAGCCGGCTTCAGGCTTTGAATCCATTTCTCTTAATCTCTTCCTGGCAAACCTGAGTAAGTGGCCTGTTAATAATGACTCTTTCCCAAACACTGTAGAGACACAGCCTATTTGTAAAACTGAAAGAGTTACTCAGAAAAAAAAAAAATCCATTTTCTCCATAAAGCTGCCTGGGATGGCTGAAATGAGCAACCTTTAGGTAGCATATGGACTCTTGGGAATGATCTGGAAACCATGTTTATGATTATGAGGAAAATGACATCATCTCATCAAGACTTACCAAGAGATAAATAAAACATTCTTACAAATCTTCAAAATATTTTTGCAACATGGCTCATATATTTTCTCTTCTCTAACATTAAATATGACCATATGAAGGATAATAAAGTTGATCCTTGACAATACTTAATTTTTTTTTTTTTTTT